>NW_027460295.1:0-117000 GCF_050947875.1 Dermacentor variabilis | reverse complement strand
TAACGTGATGCATCTCTTTCGTTACATACTATGAAATGCGACACCGGGCGCGGCTCGCAGGTTCGAACCAGCGGATACGGCAGCGTAACTTTTGTTTGCCCTAATTTTATATACACATACTCCGCTGGTATAGTGGTGGCTAATCTGTAACGTGATGCATCTCTTTCGTTACATACTATGAAATGCGACACCGGGCGCGGCTCGCAGGTTCGAAACAGCGGAAGCGGCAGCGTAACTTTTGTTTGCCCTAATTTTATATACACATACACTGCTGGTATAGCCGAGGCTAAACTGTTACCTGATTCATCTCTTTCGTTACATACTATAAAATGCGACACCGGGCGCGGCTCGCAGGTTCGAAACAGCGGAAGCGGCAGCCTAACTTTTGTTTGCCCTAATTTTATACACACATACACCGCTGGTATAGCCGAGGCTAAACTGTTACCTGATTCATCTCTTTCGTTACATTCTATAAAATGCGACACCGGGCGCTGCACGCAGGTTCGAACCAGCGGATGCGGCAGCGTAACCTTTGTTTGCCCTAATTTTAAATACACATACACTGCTGGTATAGTGGTGGCTAATCTGTAACGTGATGCATCTCTTTCGTTACATACTATAAAATGCGACACCGGGCGCGGCTCGCAGGTTCGAACCAGCGGATGCGGCAGCCTAACTTTTGTTTGCCCTTATTTTATACACACATACACCGCTAGTATAGCCGAGGCTAAACTGTTACCTGATTCATCTCTTTCATTACATACTATAAAATGCGACACCGGGCGCTGCTCGCAGGTTCGAACCAGCGGATGCGGCAGCGTAACTTTTGTTTGCCCTAATTTTATATACACATACACCGCTGGTATAGTGGTGGCTAAACTGTAACCTGATTCATCTCTTTCGTTACATACTATAAAATGCGACACCGGGCGCGGCTCGCAGGTTCGAACCAGCGGATGCGGCAGCCTAACTTTTGTTTGCCCTAATTTTATACACACATACACCGCTGGTATAGCCGAGGCTAAACTGTTACCTGATTCATCTCTTTCGTTACATACTATAAAATGCGACACCGGGCGCTGCTCGCAGGTTCGAACCAGCGGATGCGGCAGCGTAACTTTTGTTTGCCCTAATTTTATACACACATACACCGCTGGTATAGCCGAGGCTAAACTGTTACCTGATTCATCTCTTTCGTTACATACTATAAAATGCGACACCGGGCGGGGCTCGCAGGTTCGAAACAGCGGAAGCGGCAGCGTAACTTTTGTTTGCCCTAATTTTAAATACACATACATTGCTGGTACAGTGGTGGCTAAACTGTAACCTGATTCATCTCTTTCGTTACATACTATAAAATGCGACACCGGGCGCTGCTCGCAGGTTCGAACCAGCGGATGCGGCAGCGTAACCTTTGTTTGCCCGAATTTTATACACACATACACCGCTGGTATAGCCGAGGCTAAACTGTTACCTGATTCATCTCTTTCGTTACATACTATAAAATGCGACACCGGGCGGGGCTCGCAGGTTCGAACCAGCGGATGCGGCAGCCTAACTTTTGTTTGCCCTAATTTTATACACACATACACCGCTGGTATAGCCGAGGCTAAACTGTTACCTGATTCATCTCTTTCGTTACATACTATAAAATGCGACACCGGGCGCTGCTCGCAGGTTCGAACCAGCGGATGCGGCAGCGTAACCTTTGTTTGCCCTAATTTTATATACACATACACTGCTGGTATAGTGGTGGCTAATCAGTAACGTGATGCATCTCTTTCGTTACATACTATAAAATGCGACACCGGGCGCGGCTCGCAGGTTCGAACCAGCGGATGCGGCAGCCTAACTTTTGTTTGCCCTTATTTTATACACACATACACCGCTGGTATAGCCGAGGCTAAACTGTTACCTGATTCATCTCTTTCGTTACATACTATAAAATGCGACACCGGGCGCTGCTCGCAGGTTCGAACCAGCGGATGCGGCAGCGTAACTTTTGTTTGCCCTAATTTTATATACACATACACCGCTGGTATAGTGGTGGCTAAACTGTAACCTGATTCATCTCTTTCGTTACATACTATAAAATGCGACACCGGGCGCGGCTCGCAGGTTCGAACCAGCGGATGCGGCAGCGTAACGTTTGTTTGCCCTAATTTTATACACACATACACCGCTGGTATAGTGGTGGCTAAACTGTAACGTTATGCATCTCTTTCGTTATATACTATGAAATGCGACACCGGGCGCGGCTCGTAGGTTCGAACCAGCGGATGCGGCAGCGTAACGTTTGTTTGCCCTCATTTTATACACACATACACCGCTGGTATAGTGGTGGCTAAACTGTAACGTGATGCATCTCTTTCGTTACATACTATGAAATGCGACACCGGGCGCGGCTCGCAGGTTCGAACCAGCGGATGCGGCAGCGTAACGTTTGTTTGCCCTAATTTTATACACACATACACCGCTGGTATAGTGGTGGCTAAACTGTAACGTTATGCATCTCTTTCGTTACATACTATGAAATGCGACACCGGGCGCGGCTCGCAGGTTCGAAACAGCGGATGCGGCAGCGTAACTTTTGTTTGCCCTAATTTTATACACACATACACCGCTGGTATAGTGGTGGCTAAACTGTAACGTTATGCATCTCTTTCGTTACATGCTATGAAATGCGACACCGGGCGCGGCTCGCAGGTTCGAAACAGCGGATGCGGCAGCGTAACTTTTGTTTGCCCTAATTTTATACACACATACACCGCTGGTATAGTGGTGGCTAAACTGTAACGTTATGCATCTCTTTCGTTACATACTATGAAATGCGACACCGGGCGCGACTCGCAGGTTCGAACCAGCGGATGCGGCAGGGTAACTTTTGTTTGCCCTAATTTTATACACACATACACCGCTGGTATAGTGGTGGCTAATCTGTAACGTGATGCATCTCTTTCGTTACATACTATGAAATGCGACACCGGGCGCGGCTCGCAGGTTCGAAACAGCGGATGCGGCAGCGTAACTTTTGTTTGCCCTAATTTTATACACACATACACCGCTGGTATAGTGGTGGCTAAACTGTAACGTTATGCATCTCTTTCGTTATATACTATGAAATGCGACACCGGGCGCGGCTCGCAGGTTCGAACCAGCGGATGCGGCAGCGTAACGTTTGTTTGCCCTAATTTTATACACACATACACCGCTGGTATAGTGGTGGCTAATCTGTAACGTGATGCATCTCTTTCGTTACATACTATGAAATGCGACACCGGGCGCGGCTCGCAGGTTCGAAACAGCGGATGCGGCAGCGTAACTTTTGTTTGCCCTAATTTTATACACACATACACCGCTGGTATAGTGGTGGCTAAACTGTAACGTGATGCACCTCTTTCGTTATATACTATGAAATGCGACACCGGGCGCTGCTCGCAGGTTCGAACCAGCGGATGCGGCAGCGTAACTTTTGTTTGCCCTAATTTTATATACACATACACCGCTGGTATAGTGGTGGCTAATCTGTAACGTGATGCATCTCTTTCGTTACATACTATGAAATGCGACACCGGGCGCGGCTCGCAGGTTCGAAACAGCGGATGCGGCAGCGTAACTTTTGTTTGCCCTAATTTTATACACACATACACCGCTGGTATAGTGGTGGCTGATCTGTAACGTTATGCATCTCTTTCGCTACATACTATAAAATGCGACACCGGGCGCGGCTCGCAGGTTCGAACCAGCGGATGCGGCAGCGTAACTTTTGTTTGCCCTAATTTTATACACACATACACCGCTGGTATAGCCGAGGCTAAACTGTTACATGATTCATCTCTTTCGTTACATATTATAAAATGCGACACCGGGCGCTGCTCGCAGGTTCGAACCAGCGGATGCGGCAGCGTAACTTTTGTTTGCCCTAATTTTATATACACATACACCGCTGGTATAGTGGTGGCTAAACTGTAACCTGATTCATCTCTTTCGTTACATACTATAAAATGCGACACCGGGCGCGGCTCGCAGGTTCGAACCAGCGGATGCGGCAGCCTAACTTTTGTTTGCCCTAATTTTATTCACACATACACCGCTGGTATAGCCGAGGCTAAACTGTTACCTGATTCATCTCTTTCGTTACATACTATAAAATGCGACACCGGGCGCTGCTCGCAGGTTCGAACCAGCGGATGCGGCAGCGTAACTTTTGTTTGCCCTAATTTTATATACACATACACCGCTGGTATAGTGGTGGCTAAACTGTAACCTGATTCATCTCTTTCGTTACATACTATAAAATGCGACACCGGGCGCGGCTCGCAGGTTCGAACCAGCGGATGCGGCAGCGTAACTTTTGTTTGCCCTAATTTTATATACACATGCACCGCTGGTATAGTGGTGGCTAAACTGTAACCTGATTCATCTCTTTCGTTACATACTATGAAATGTGACACCGGGCGCGGCTCGCAGGTTCGAAACAGCGGATGCGGCAGCGTAACTTTTGTTTGCCCTAATTTTATATACACATACACTGCTGGTATAGTTGTGGCTAAACTGTAACGTTATGCATCTCTTTCGTTACATACTATAAAATGCGACACCGGGCGCTGCTCGCAGGTTCGAACCAGCGGATGCGGCAGCGTAACTTTTGTTTGCCCTAATTTTATATACACATACACCGCTGGTATAGTGGTGGCTAATCTTTAACGTGATGCATCTCTTTCGTTACATACTATGAAATGCGACACCGGGCGCGGCTCGCAGGTTCGAACCAGCGGATGCGGCAGCGTAACTTTTGTTTGCCCTAATTTTATATACACATACACCGCTGGTATAGTGGTGGCTAATCTGTAACGTGATGCATCTCTTTCGTTACATACTATGAAATGCGACACCGGGCGCGGCTCGCAGGTTCGAACCAGCGGATACGGCAGCGTAACTTTTGTTTGCCCTAATTTTATATACACATACACCGCTGGTATAGTGGTGGCTAATCTGTAACGTGATGCATCTCTTTCGTTACATACTATGAAATGCGACACCGGGCGCGGCTCGCAGGTTCGAACCAGCGGATACGGCAGCGTAACTTTTGTTTGCCCTAATTTTATATACACATACACTGCTGGTAAAATGGTGGCTAATCTGTAACGTGATGCATCTCTTTCGTTATATACTATGAAATGCGACACCGGGCGCGGCTCGCAGGTTCGAACCAGCGGATACGGCAGCGTAACTTTTGTTTGCCCTAATTTTATATACACATACACCGCTGGTATAGTGGTGGCTAATCTGTAACGTGATGCATCTCTTTCGTTACATACTATGAAATGCGACACCGGGCGCGGCTCGCAGGTTCGAACCAGCGGATACGGCAGCGTAACTTTTGTTTGCCCTAATTTTATATACACATACACCGCTGGTATAGTGGTGGCTAATCTGTAACGTGATGCATCTCTTTCGTTACATACTATGAAATGCGACACCGGGCGCGGCTCGCAGGTTCGAACCAGCGGATACGGCAGCGTAACTTTTGTTTGCCCTAATTTTATATACACATACACCGCTGGTATAGTGGTGGCTAATCTGTAACGTGATGCATCTCTTTCGTTACATACTATGAAATGCGACACCGGGCGCGGCTCGCAGGTTCGAAACAGCGGAAGCGGCAGCGTAACTTTTGTTTGCCCTAATTTTATATACACATACACTGCTGGTAAAATGGTGGCTAATCTGTAACGTGATGCATCTCTTTCGTTATATACTATGAAATGCGACACCGGGCGCGGCTCGCAGGTTCGAACCAGCGGATGCGGCAGCGTAACTTTTGTTTGCCCTAATTTTATATACACATACACCGCTGGTATAGCCGAGGCTAAACTGTTACCTGATTCATCTCTTTCGTTACATACTATAAAATGCGACACCGGGCGCGGCTCGCAGGTTCGAAACAGCGGAAGCGGCAGCCTAACTTTTGTTTGCCCTAATTTTATACACACATACACCGCTGGTATAGCCGAGGCTAAACTGTTACCTGATTCATCTCTTTCGTTACATACTATAAAATGCGAAACCGGGCGCTGCTCGCAGGTTCGAACCAGCGGATGCGGCAGCGTAACTTTTGTTTGCCCTGATTTTATATACACATACACCGCTGGTATAGTGGTGGCTAAACTGTAACCTGATTCATCTCTTTCGTTACATACTATAAAATGCGACACCGGGCGCGGCTCGCAGGTTCGAACCAGCGGATGCGGCAGCGTAACTTTTGTTTGCCCTAATTTTATATACACATACACCGCTGGTATAGTTGTGGCTAAACTGTAACCTGATTCATCTCTTTCGTTACATACTATGAAATGCGACACCGGGCGCGGCTCGCAGGTTCGAACTAGCGGATGCGGCAGCGTAACTTTTGTTTGCCCTAATTTTGTATACACATACACCGCTGGTATAGTGGTGGCTAATCTGTAACGTGATGCATCTCTTTCGTTACATACTATAAAATGCGACACCGGGCGCTGCTCGCAGGTTCGAACCAGCGGATGCGGCAGCGTAACTTTTGTTTGCCCTAATTTTATATGCACATACACCGCTGGTATAGCCGAGGCTAAACTGTTACCTGATTCATCTCTTTCGTTACATACTATAACATGCGACACCGGGCGCTGCTCGCAGGTGCGAACCAGCGGATGCGGCAGCGTAACTTTTGTTTGCCCTAATTTTATATGCACATACACCGCTGGTATAGCCCAGGCTAAACTGTTACCTGATTCATCTCTTTCGTTACATACTATAACATGCGACACCGGGCGCTGCTCGCAGGTGCGAACCAGCGGATGCGGCAGCGTAACTTTTGTTTGCCCTAATTTTATATACACATACACCGCTGGTATAGTTGTGGCTAAACTGTAACCTGATTCATCTCTTTCGTTACATACTATAAAATGCGACACAGGGCGCGGCTCGCAGGTTCGAACCAGCGGATGCGGCAGCCTAACTTTTGTTTGCCCTAATTTTATACACACATACACCGCTGGTATAGCCGAGGCTAAACTGTTACCTGATTCATCTCTTTCGTTACATACTATAAAATGCGAAACCGGGCGCTGCTCGCAGGTTCGAACCAGCGGATGCGGCAGCGTAACTTTTGTTTGCCCTGATTTTATATACACATACACCGCTGGTATAGTGGTGGCAAAACTGTAACCTGATTCATCTCTTTCGTTACATACTATAAAATGCGACACCGGGCGCGGCTCGCAGGTTCGAACCAGCGGATGCGGCAGCGTAACTTTTGTTTGCCCTAATTTTATATACACATACACCGCTGGTATAGTGGTGGCTAATGTGTAACGTGATGCATCTCTTTCGTTACATACTATGAAATGCGACACCGGGCGCGGCTCGCAGGTTCGAACCAGCGGATGCGGCAGCGTAACTTTTGTTTGCCCTAATTTTATACACACATACACCGCTGGTATAGTTGTGGCTAAACTGTAACGTTATGCATCTCTTTCGTTACATACTATAAAATGCGACACCGGGCGCTGCTCGCAGGTTCGAACCAGCGGATGCGGCAGCGTAACTTTTGTTTGCCCTAATTTTATATACACATACACCGCTGGTATAGTGGTGGCTAATCTTTAACGTGATGCATCTCTTTCGTTACATACTATGAAATGCGACACCGGGCGCGGCTCGCAGGTTCGAACCAGCGGATGCGGCAGCGTAACTTTTGTTTGCCCTAATTTTATATACACATACACCGCTGGTATAGTGGTGGCTAATCTGTAACGTGATGCATCTCTTTCGTTACATACTATGAAATGCGACACCGGGCGCGGCTCGCAGGTTCGAACCAGCGGATACGGCAGCGTAACTTTTGTTTGCCCTAATTTTATACACACATACACCGCTGGTATAGTGGTAGCTAAACTGTAACGTTATGCATCTCTTTCGTTACATACTATAAAATGCGACACCGGGCGCTGCTCGCAGGTTCGAACCAGCGGATGCGGCAGCGTAACTTTTGTTTGCCCTAATTTTATATACACATACACCGCTGGTATAGTGGTTGCTAATGTGTAACGTGATGCATCTCTTTCGTTACATACTATGAAATGTGACACCGGGCGCGGCTCGCAGGTTCGAACCAGCGGATTTGGCAGCGTAACTTTTGTTTGCCCTAATTTTATACACACATACACCGCTGGTATAGTTGTGGCTAAACTGTAACGTTATGCATCTCTTTCGTTACATACTATAAAATGCGACACCGGGCGCTGCTCGCAGGTTCGAACCAGCGGATGCGGCAGCGTAACTTTTGTTTGCCCTAATTTTATATACACATACACCGCTGGTATAGTGGTGGCTAATCTTTAACGTGATGCATCTCTTTCGTTACATACTATGAAATGCGACACCGGGCGCGGCTCGCAGGTTCGAACCAGCGGATGCGGCAGCGTAACTTTTGTTTGCCCTAATTTTATATACACATACACCGCTGGTATAGTGGTGGCTAATCTGTAACGTGATGCATCTCTTTCGTTACATACTATGAAATGCGACACCGGGCGCGGCTCGCAGGTTCGAACCAGCGGATACGGCAGCGTAACTTTTGTTTGCCCTAATTTTATATACACATACACCGCTGGTATAGTGGTGGCTAATCTGTAACGTGATGCATCTCTTTCGTTACATACTATGAAATGCGACACCGGGCGCGGCTCGCAGGTTCGAACCAGCGGATACGGCAGCGTAACTTTTGTTTGCCCTAATTTTATATACACATACTCCGCTGGTATAGTGGTGGCTAATCTGTAACGTGATGCATCTCTTTCGTTACATACTATGAAATGCGACACCGGGCGCGGCTCGCAGGTTCGAAACAGCGGAAGCGGCAGCGTAACTTTTGTTTGCCCTAATTTTATATACACATACACTGCTGGTAAAGTGGTGGCTAATCTGTAACGTGATGCATCTCTTTCGTTATATACTATGAAATGCGACACCGGGCGCGGCTCGCAGGTTCGAACCAGCGGATGCGGCAGCGTAACTTTTGTTTGCCCTAATTTTATATACACATACACCGCTG
The DNA here is from genome assembly GCF_050947875.1 of Dermacentor variabilis. Classification (NCBI taxonomy): domain Eukaryota; kingdom Metazoa; phylum Arthropoda; class Arachnida; order Ixodida; family Ixodidae; genus Dermacentor; species Dermacentor variabilis. Next base: position 107,906 of record NW_027460295.1, on the reverse strand, counting down.
GTATAGCCGAGGCTAAACTGCTACCTGATTCATCTCTTTCGTTACATACTATAAAATGCGACACCGGGCGCGGCTCGCAGGTTCGAAACAGCGGAAGCGGCAGCCTAACTTTTGTTTGCCCTAATTTTATACACACATACACCGCTGGTATAGCCGAGGCTAAACTGTTACCTGATTCATCTCTTTCGTTACATTCTATAAAATGCGACACCGGGCGCTGCACGCAGGTTCGAACCAGCGGATGCGGCAGCGTAACCTTTGTTTGCCCTAATTTTAAATACACATACACTGCTGGTATAGTGGTGGCTAATCTGTAACGTGATGCATCTCTTTCGTTACATACTATAAAATGCGACACCGGGCGCGGCTCGCAGGTTCGAACCAGCGGATGCGGCAGCCTAACTTTTGTTTGCCCTTATTTTATACACACATACACCGCTAGTATAGCCGAGGCTAAACTGTTACCTGATTCATCTCTTTCATTACATACTATAAAATGCGACACCGGGCGCTGCTCGCAGGTTCGAACCAGCGGATGCGGCAGCGTAACTTTTGTTTGCCCTAATTTTATATACACATACACCGCTGGTATAGTGGTGGCTAAACTGTAACCTGATTCATCTCTTTCGTTACATACTATAAAATGCGACACCGGGCGCGGCTCGCAGGTTCGAACCAGCGGATGCGGCAGCCTAACTTTTGTTTGCCCTAATTTTATACACACATACACCGCTGGTATAGCCGAGGCTAAACTGTTACCTGATTCATCTCTTTCGTTACATACTATAAAATGCGACACCGGGCGCTGCTCGCAGGTTCGAACCAGCGGATGCGGCAGCGTAACTTTTGTTTGCCCTAATTTTATACACACATACACCGCTGGTATAGCCGAGGCTAAACTGTTACCTGATTCATCTCTTTCGTTACATACTATAAAATGCGACACCGGGCGGGGCTCGCAGGTTCGAAACAGCGGAAGCGGCAGCGTAACTTTTGTTTGCCCTAATTTTAAATACACATACATTGCTGGTACAGTGGTGGCTAAACTGTAACCTGATTCATCTCTTTCGTTACATACTATAAAATGCGACACCGGGCGCTGCTCGCAGGTTCGAACCAGCGGATGCGGCAGCGTAACCTTTGTTTGCCCGAATTTTATACACACATACACCGCTGGTATAGCCGAGGCTAAACTGTTACCTGATTCATCTCTTTCGTTACATACTATAAAATGCGACACCGGGCGCGGCTCGCAGGTTCGAACCAGCGGATGCGGCAGCCTAACTTTTGTTTGCCCTAATTTTATACACACATACACCGCTGGTATAGCCGAGGCTAAACTGTTACCTGATTCATCTCTTTCGTTACATACTATAAAATGCGACACCGGGCGCTGCTCGCAGGTTCGAACCAGCGGATGCGGCAGCGTAACCTTTGTTTGCCCTAATTTTATATACACATACACTGCTGGTATAGTGGTGGCTAATCAGTAACGTGATGCATCTCTTTCGTTACATACTATAAAATGCGACACCGGGCGCGGCTCGCAGGTTCGAACCAGCGGATGCGGCAGCCTAACTTTTGTTTGCCCTTATTTTATACACACATACACCGCTGGTATAGCCGAGGCTAAACTGTTACCTGATTCATCTCTTTCGTTACATACTATAAAATGCGACACCGGGCGCTGCTCGCAGGTTCGAACCAGCGGATGCGGCAGCGTAACTTTTGTTTGCCCTAATTTTATATACACATACACCGCTGGTATAGTGGTGGCTAAACTGTAACCTGATTCATCTCTTTCGTTACATACTATAAAATGCGACACCGGGCGCGGCTCGCAGGTTCGAACCAGCGGATGCGGCAGCGTAACGTTTGTTTGCCCTAATTTTATACACACATACACCGCTGGTATAGTGGTGGCTAAACTGTAACGTTATGCATCTCTTTCGTTACATACTATGAAATGCGACACCGGGCGCGGCTCGCAGGTTCGAAACAGCGGAAGCGGCAGCGTAACTTTTGTTTGCCCTAATTTTATATACACATACACTGCTGGTAAAGTGGTGGCTAATCTGTAACGTGATGCATCTCTTTCGTTACATACTATGAAATGCGACACCGGGCGCGGCTCGCAGGTTCGAACCAGCGGAAGCGGCAGCGTAACTTTTGTTTGCCCTAATTTTAAATACACATACATTGCTGGTACAGTGGTGGCTAATCTGTAACGTGATGCATCTCTTTCGTTACATACTATAAAATGCGACACCGGGCGCGGCTCGCAGGTTCGAACCAGCGGATGCGGCAGCCTAACTTTTGTTTGCCCTTATTTTATACACACATACACCGCTAGTATAGCCGAGGCTAAACTGTTACCTGATTCATCTCTTTCATTACATACTATAAAATGCGACACCGGGCGCGGCTCGCAGGTTCGAACCAGCGGATGCGGCAGCCTAACTTTTGTTTGCCCTAATTTTATACACACATACACCGCTGGTATAGCCGAGGCTAAACTGTTACCTGATTCATCTCTTTCGTTACATACTATAAAATGCGACACCGGGCGCTGCTCGCAGGTTCGAACCAGCGGATGCGGCAGCGTAACCTTTGTTTGCCCTAATTTTATATACACATACACTGCTGGTATAGTGGTGGCTAATCAGTAACGTGATGCATCTCTTTCGTTACATACTATAAAATGCGACACCGGGCGCGGCTCGCAGGTTCGAACCAGCGGATGCGGCAGCCTAACTTTTGTTTGCCCTTATTTTATACACACATACACCGCTGGTATAGCCGAGGCTAAACTGTTACCTGATTCATCTCTTTCGTTACATACTATAAAATGCGACACCGGGCGCTGCTCGCAGGTTCGAACCAGCGGATGCGGCAGCGTAACTTTTGTTTGCCCTAATTTTATATACACATACACCGCTGGTATAGTGGTGGCTAAACTGTAACCTGATTCATCTCTTTCGTTACATACTATAAAATGCGACACCGGGCGCGGCTCGCAGGTTCGAACCAGCGGATGCGGCAGCGTAACGTTTGTTTGCCCTAATTTTATACACACATACACCGCTGGTATAGTGGTGGCTAAACTGTAACGTTATGCATCTCTTTCGTTATATACTATGAAATGCGACACCGGGCGCGGCTCGTAGGTTCGAACCAGCGGATGCGGCAGCGTAACGTTTGTTTGCCCTCATTTTATACACACATACACCGCTGGTATAGTGGTGGCTAAACTGTAACGTGATGCATCTCTTTCGTTACATACTATGAAATGCGACACCGGGCGCGGCTCGCAGGTTCGAACCAGCGGATGCGGCAGCGTAACGTTTGTTTGCCCTAATTTTATACACACATACACCGCTGGTATAGTGGTGGCTAAACTGTAACGTTATGCATCTCTTTCGTTACATACTATGAAATGCGACACCGGGCGCGGCTCGCAGGTTCGAAACAGCGGATGCGGCAGCGTAACTTTTGTTTGCCCTAATTTTATACACACATACACCGCTGGTATAGTGGTGGCTAAACTGTAACGTTATGCATCTCTTTCGTTACATACTATGAAATGCGACACCGGGCGCGACTCGCAGGTTCGAACCAGCGGATGCGGCAGGGTAACTTTTGTTTGCCCTAATTTTATACACACATACACCGCTGGTATAGTGGTGGCTAATCTGTAACGTGATGCATCTCTTTCGTTACATACTATGAAATGCGACACCGGGCGCGGCTCGCAGGTTCGAAACAGCGGATGCGGCAGCGTAACTTTTGTTTGCCCTAATTTTATACACACATACACCGCTGGTATAGTGGTGGCTAAACTGTAACGTTATGCATCTCTTTCGTTATATACTATGAAATGCGACACCGGGCGCGGCTCGCAGGTTCGAACCAGCGGATGCGGCAGCGTAACGTTTGTTTGCCCTAATTTTATACACACATACACCGCTGGTATAGTGGTGGCTAATCTGTAACGTGATGCATCTCTTTCGTTACATACTATGAAATGCGACACCGGGCGCGGCTCGCAGGTTCGAAACAGCGGATGCGGCAGCGTAACTTTTGTTTGCCCTAACTTTATACACACATACACCGCTGGTATAGTGGTGGCTAAACTGTAACGTGATGCACCTCTTTCGTTATATACTATGAAATGCGACACCGGGCGCTGCTCGCAGGTTCGAACCAGCGGATGCGGCAGCGTAACTTTTGTTTGCCCTAATTTTATATACACATACACCGCTGGTATAGTGGTGGCTAATCTGTAACGTGATGCATCTCTTTCGTTACATACTATGAAATGCGACACCGGGCGCGGCTCGCAGGTTCGAAACAGCGGATGCGGCAGCGTAACTTTTGTTTGCCCTAATTTTATACACACATACACTGCTGGTATAGTGGTGGCTGATCTGTAACGTGATGCATCTCTTTCGTTATATACTATGAAATACGACACCGGGCGCGGCTCGCAGGTTCGAACCAGCGGATGCGGCAGCGTAACTTTTGTTTGCCCTAATTTTATACACACATACACCGCTGGTGTAGTGGTGGCTAAACTGTAACGTTATGCATCTCTTTCGCTACATACTATAAAATGCGACACCGGGCGCGGCTCGCAGGTTCGAACCAGCGGATGCGGCAGCGTAACTTTTGTTTGCCCTAATTTTATACACACATACACCGCTGGTATAGCCGAGGCTAAACTGTTACATGATTCATCTCTTTCGTTACATACTATAAAATGCGACACCGGGCGCTGCTCGCAGGTTCGAACCAGCGGATGCGGCAGCGTAACTTTTGTTTGCCCTAATTTTATATACACATACACCGCTGGTATAGTGGTGGCTAAACTGTAACCTGATTCATCTCTTTCGTTACATACTATAAAATGCGACACCGGGCGCGGCTCGCAGGTTCGAACCAGCGGATGCGGCAGCCTAACTTTTGTTTGCCCTAATTTTATTCACACATACACCGCTGGTATAGCCGAGGCTAAACTGTTACCTGATTCATCTCTTTCGTTACATACTATAAAATGCGACACCGGGCGCTGCTCGCAGGTTCGAACCAGCGGATGCGGCAGCGTAACTTTTGTTTGCCCTAATTTTATATACACATACACCGCTGGTATAGTGGTGGCTAAACTGTAACCTGATTCATCTCTTTCGTTACATACTATAAAATGCGACACCGGGCGCGGCTCGCAGGTTCGAACCAGCGGATGCGGCAGCGTAACTTTTGTTTGCCCTAATTTTATATACACATACACTGCTGGTATAGTGGTGGCTAAACTGTAACGTTATGTATCTCTTTCGTTACATACTATGAAATGCGACACCGGGCGCGGCTCGCAGGTTCGAACCAGCGGATACGGCAGCGTAACTTTTGTTTGCCCTAATTTTATACACACATACACCGCTGGTATAGTGGTGGCTAATCTGTAACGTGATGCTTCTCTTTCGTTACATACTATGAAATGCGACACCGGGCGCGGCTCGCAGGTTCGAACCAGCGGATACGGCAGCCTAACTTTTGTTTGCCCTAATTTTATAGACACATACACCGCTGGTATAGTGGTGGCTAATCTGTAACGTGATGCATCTCTTTCGTTACATACTATAAAATGCGACACCGGGCGCTGCTCGCAGGTTCGAACCAGCGGATGCGGCAGCGTAACTTTTGTTTGCCCTAATTTTATATACACATACACTGCTGGTATAGTGGTGGCTAAACTGTAACGTTATGTATCTCTTTCGTTACATACTATGAAATGCGACACCGGGCGCGGCTCGCAGGTTCGAACCAGCGGATACGGCAGCGTAACTTTTGTTTGCCCTAATTTTATACACACATACACCGCTGGTATAGTGGTGGCTAATCTGTAACGTGATGCATCTCTTTCGTTACATACTATAAAATGCGACACCGGGCGCTGCTCGCAGGTTCGAACCAGCGGATGCGGCAGCGTAACTTTTGTTTGCCCTAATTTTATATACACATACACCGCTGGTATAGTGGTGGCTAAACTGTAACCTGATTCATCTCTTTCGTTACATACTATAAAATGCGACACCGGGCGCGGCTCGCAGGTTCGAACCAGCGGATGCGGCAGCGTAACTTTTGTTTGCCCTAATTTTATACACACATACACCGCTGGTATAGTTGTGGCTAAACTGTAACCTGATTCATCTCTTTCGTTACATACTATGAAATGCGACACCGGGCGCGGCTCGCAGGTTCGAACCAGCGGATGCGGCAGCGTAACTTTTGTTTGCCCTAATTTTGTATACACATACACCGCTGGTATAGTGGTGGCTAATCTGTAACGTGATGCATCTCTTTCGTTACATACTATAAAATGCGACACCGGGCGCTGCTCGCAGGTTCGAACCAGCGGATGCGGCAGCGTAACTTTTGTTTGCCCTAATTTTATATACACATACACCGCTGGTATAGTGGTGGCTAAACTGTTACCTGATTCATCTCTTTCGTTACATACTATAAAATGCGACACCGGGCGCTGCTCGCAGGTTCGAACCAGCGGATGCGGCAGCGTAACTTTTGTTTGCCCTAATTTTATATACACATACACCGCTGGTATAGTGGTGGCTAAACTGTAACCTGATTCATCTCTTTCGTTACATACTATAAAATGCGACACCGGGCGCGGCTCGCAGGTTCGAACCAGCGGATGCGGCAGCGTAACTTTTGTTTGCCCTAATTTTATATACACATGCACCGCTGGTATAGTGGTGGCTAAACTGTAACGTTATGCATCTCTTTCGTTACATACTATGAAATGTGACACCGGGCGCGGCTCGCAGGTTCGAAACAGCGGATGCGGCAGCGTAACTTTTGTTTGCCCTAATTTTATATACACATACACTGCTGGTATAGTGGTGGCTAAACTGTAACGTTATGTATCTCTTTCGTTACATACTATGAAATGCGACACCGGGCGCGGCTCGCAGGTTCGAACCAGCGGATACGGCAGCGTAACTTTTGTTTGCCCTAATTTTATACACACATACACCGCTGGTATAGTGGTGGCTAATCTGTAACGTGATGCTTCTCTTTCGTTACATACTATGAAATGCGACACCGGGCGCGGCTCGCAGGTTCGAACCAGCGGATGCGGCAGCCTAACTTTTGTTTGCCCTAATTTTATAGACACATACACCGCTGGTATAGTGGTGGCTAATCTGTAACGTGATGCATCTCTTTCGTTACATACTATGAAATGCGACACCGGGCGCGGCTCGCAGGTTCGAACCAGCGGATACGGCAGCGTAACTTTTGTTTGCCCTAATTTTATACACACATACACCGCTGGTATAGTGGTGGCTAATCTGTAACGTGATGCATCTCTTTCGTTACATACTATAAAATGCGACACCGGGCGCTGCTCGCAGGTTCGAACCAGCGGATGCGGCAGCGTAACTTTTGTTTGCCCTAATTTTATATACACATACACCGCTGGTATAGTGGTGGCTAAACTGTAACCTGATTCATCTCTTTCGTTACATACTATAAAATGCGACACCGGGCGCGGCTCGCAGGTTCGAACCAGCGGATGCGGCAGCGTAACTTTTGTTTGCCCTAATTTTATACACACATACACCGCTGGTATAGTTGTGGCTAAACTGTAACCTGATTCATCTCTTTCGTTACATACTATGAAATGCGACACCGGGCGCGGCTCGCAGGTTCGAACCAGCGGATGCGGCAGCGTAACTTTTGTTTGCCCTAATTTTATACACACATACACCGCTGGTATAGTGGTGGCTAAACTGTAACGTGATGCACCTCTTTCGTTATATACTATGAAATGCGACACCGGGCGCTGCTCGCAGGTTCGAACCAGCGGATGCGGCAGCGTAACTTTTGTTTGCCCTAATTTTATATACACATACACCGCTGGTATAGTGGTGGCTAATCTGTAACGTGATGCATCTCTTTCGTTACATACTATGAAATGCGACACCGGGCGCGGCTCGCAGGTTCGAAACAGCGGATGCGGCAGCGTAACTTTTGTTTGCCCTAATTTTATACACACATACACTGCTGGTATAGTGGTGGCTGATCTGTAACGTGATGCATCTCTTTCGTTATATACTATGAAATACGACACCGGGCGCGGCTCGCAGGTTCGAACCAGCGGATGCGGCAGCGTAACTTTTGTTTGCCCTAATTTTATACACACATACACCGCTGGTGTAGTGGTGGCTAAACTGTAACGTTATGCATCTCTTTCGCTACATACTATAAAATGCGACACCGGGCGCGGCTCGCAGGTTCGAACCAGCGGATGCGGCAGCGTAACTTTTGTTTGCCCTAATTTTATACACACATACACCGCTGGTATAGCCGAGGCTAAACTGTTACATGATTCATCTCTTTCGTTACATAATATAAAATGCGACACCGGGCGCTGCTCGCAGGTTCGAACCAGCGGATGCGGCAGCGTAACTTTTGTTTGCCCTAATTTTATATACACATACACCGCTGGTATAGTGGTGGCTAAACTGTAACCTGATTCATCTCTTTCGTTACATACTATAAAATGCGACACCGGGCGCGGCTCGCAGGTTCGAACCAGCGGATGCGGCAGCCTAACTTTTGTTTGCCCTAATTTTATTCACACATACACCGCTGGTATAGCCGAGGCTAAACTGTTACCTGATTCATCTCTTTCGTTACATACTATAAAATGCGACACCGGGCGCTGCTCGCAGGTTCGAACCAGCGGATGCGGCAGCGTAACTTTTGTTTGCCCTAATTTTATATACACATACACCGCTGGTATAGTGGTGGCTAAACTGTAACCTGATTCATCTCTTTCGTTACATACTATAAAATGCGACACCGGGCGCGGCTCGCAGGTTCGAACCAGCGGATGCGGCAGCGTAACTTTTGTTTGCCCTAATTTTATATACACATGCACCGCTGGTATAGTGGTGGCTAAACTGTAACGTTATGCATCTCTTTCGTTACATACTATGAAATGTGACACCGGGCGCGGCTCGCAGGTTCGAAACAGCGGATGCGGCAGCGTAACTTTTGTTTGCCCTAATTTTATATACACATACACTGCTGGTATAGTGGTGGCTAAACTGTAACGTTATGTATCTCTTTCGTTACATACTATGAAATGCGACACCGGGCGCGGCTCGCAGGTTCGAACCAGCGGATACGGCAGCGTAACTTTTGTTTGCCCTAATTTTATACACACATACACCGCTGGTATAGTGGTGGCTAATCTGTAACGTGATGCATCTCTTTCGTTACATACTATAAAATGCGACACCGGGCGCTGCTCGCAGGTTCGAACCAGCGGATGCGGCAGCGTAACTTTTGTTTGCCCTAATTTTATATACACATACACTGCTGGTATAGTGGTGGCTAAACTGTAACGTTATGTATCTCTTTCGTTACATACTATGAAATGCGACACCGGGCGCGGCTCGCAGGTTCGAACCAGCGGATACGGCAGCGTAACTTTTGTTTGCCCTAATTTTATACACACATACACCGCTGGTATAGTGGTGGCTAATCTGTAACGTGATGCTTCTCTTTCGTTACATACTATGAAATGCGACACCGGGCGCGGCTCGCAGGTTCGAACCAGCGGATACGGCAGCCTAACTTTTGTTTGCCCTAATTTTATAGACACATACACCGCTGGGATAGTGGTGGCTAATCTGTAACGTGATGCATCTCTTTCGTTACATACTATAAAATGCGACACCGGGCGCTGCTCGCAGGTTCGAACCAGCGGATGCGGCAGCGTAACTTTTGTTTGCCCTAATTTTATATACACATACACTGCTGGTATAGTGGTGGCTAAACTGTAACGTTATGTATCTCTTTCGTTACATACTATGAAATGCGACACCGGGCGCGGCTCGCAGGTTCGAACCAGCGGATACGGCAGCGTAACTTTTGTTTGCCCTAATTTTATACACACATACACCGCTGGTATAGTGGTGGCTAATCTGTAACGTGATGCTTCTCTTTCGTTACATACTATGAAATGCGACACCGGGCGCGGCTCGCAGGTTCGAACCAGCGGATACGGCAGCCTAACTTTTGTTTGCCCTAATTTTATAGACACATACACCGCTGGGATAGTGGTGGCTAATCTGTAACGTGATGCATCTCTTTCGTTACATACTATGAAATGCGACACCGGGCGCGGCTCGCAGGTTCGAACCAGCGGATACGGCAGCGTAACTTTTGTTTGCCCTAATTTTATACACACATACACCGCTGGTATAGTGGTGGCTAATCTGTAACGTGATGCATCTCTTTCGTTACATACTATAAAATGCGACACCGGGCGCTGCTCGCAGGTTCGAACCAGCGGATGCGGCAGCGTAACTTTTGTTTGCCCTAATTTTATATACACATACACCGCTGGTATAGTGGTGGCTAAACTGTAACCTGATTCATCTCTTTCGTTACATACTATAAAATGCGACACCGGGCGCGGCTCGCAGGTTCGAACCAGCGGATGCGGCAGCGTAACTTTTGTTTGCCCTAATTTTATACACACATACACCGCTGGTATAGTTGTGGCTAAACTGTAACCTGATTCATCTCTTTCGTTACATACTATGAAATGCGACACCGGGCGCGGCTCGCAGGTTCGAACCAGCGGATGCGGCAGCGTAACTTTTGTTTGCCCTAATTTTGTATACACATACACCGCTGGTATAGTGGTGGCTAATCTGTAACGTGATGCATCTCTTTCGTTACATACTATAAAATGCGACACCGGGCGCTGCTCGCAGGTTCGAACCAGCGGATGCGGCAGCGTAACTTTTGTTTGCCCTAATTTTATATACACATACACCGCTGGTATAGTGGTGGCTAAACTGTTACCTGATTCATCTCTTTCGTTACATACTATAAAATGCGACACCGGGCGCTGCTCGCAGGTTCGAACCAGCGGATGCGGCAGCGTAACTTTTGTTTGCCCTAATTTTATATACACATACACCGCTGGTATAGTGGTGGCTAAACTGTAACCTGATTCATCTCTTTCGTTACATACTATAAAATGCGACACCGGGCGCGGCTCGCAGGTTCGAACCAGCGGATGCGGCAGCGTAACTTTTGTTTGCCCTAATTTTATATACACATGCACCGCTGGTATAGTGGTGGCTAAACTGTAACGTTATGCATCTCTTTCGTTACATACTATGAAATGTGACACCGGGCGCGGCTCGCAGGTTCGAAACAGCGGATGCGGCAGCGTAACTTTTGTTTGCCCTAATTTTATATACACATACACTGCTGGTATAGTGGTGGCTAAACTGTAACGTTATGTATCTCTTTCGTTACATACTATGAAATGCGACACCGGGCGCGGCTCGCAGGTTCGAACCAGCGGATACGGCAGCGTAACTTTTGTTTGCCCTAATTTTATACACACATACACCGCTGGTATAGTGGTGGCTAATCTGTAACGTGATGCTTCTCTTTCGTTACATACTATGAAATGCGACACCGGGCGCGGCTCGCAGGTTCGAACCAGCGGATGCGGCAGCCTAACTTTTGTTTGCCCTAATTTTATAGACACATACACCGCTGGTATAGTGGTGGCTAATCTGTAACGTGATGCATCTCTTTCGTTACATACTATGAAATGCGACACCGGGCGCGGCTCGCAGGTTCGAACCAGCGGATACGGCAGCGTAACTTTTGTTTGCCCTAATTTTATATACACATACACCGCTGGTATAGTGGTGGCTAAACTGTAACCTGATTCATCTCTTTCGTTACATACTATAAAATGCGACACCGGGCGCGGCTCGCAGGTTCGAACCAGCGGATGCGGCAGCGTAACTTTTGTTTGCCCTAATTTTATACACACATACACCGCTGGTATAGTTGTGGCTAAACTGTAACCTGATTCATCTCTTTCGTTACATACTATGAAATGCGACACCGGGCGCGGCTCGCAGGTTCGAACCAGCGGATACGGCAGCGTAACTTTTGTTTGCCCTAATTTTGTACACACATACACCGCTGGTATAGTGGTGGCTAATCTGTAACGTGATGCATCTCTTTCGTTACATACTATAAAATGCGACACCGGGCGCTGCTCGCAGGTTCGAACCAGCGGATGCGGCAGCGTAACTTTTGTTTGCCCTAATTTTATATACACATACACCGCTGGTATAGTGGTGGCTAAACTGTTACCTGATTCATCTCTTTCGTTACATACTATAAAATGCGACACCGGGCGCGGCTCGCAGGTTCGAACCAGCGGATGCGGCAGCGTAACTTTTGTTTGCCCTAATTTTATACACACATACACCGCTGGTATAGCCGAGGCTAAACTGTAACCTGATTCATCTCTTTCGTTACATACTATAACATGCGACACCGGGCGCTGCTCGCAGGTGCGAACCAGCGGATGCGGCAGCGTAACTTTTGTTTGCCCTAATTTTATATACACATACACCGCTGGTATAGTGGTGGCTAATCTGTAACGTGATGCATCTCTTTCGTTACATACTTTAAAATGCGACACCGGGCGCTGCTCGAAGGTTCGAACCAGCGGATGCGGCAGCGTAACTTTTGTTTGCCCTAATTTTATATGCACATACACCGCTGGTATAGTGGTGGCTAAACTGTAACCTGATTCATCTCTTTCGTTACATACTATAAAATGCGACACCGGGCGCGGCTCGCAGGTTCGAACCAGCGGATGCGGCAGCGTAACTTTTGTTTGCCCTAATTTTATACACACATACACCGCTGGTATAGCCGAGGCTAAACTGTTACCTGATTCATCTCTTTCGTTACATACTATAACATGCGACACCGGGCGCTGCTCGCAGGTGCGAACCAGCGGATGCGGCAGCGTAACTTTTGTTTGCCCTAATTTTATATACACATACACCGCTGGTATAGTGGTGGCTAAACGGTTACCTGATTCATCTCTTTCGTTACATACTATAAAATGCGAAACCGGGCGCGGCTCGCAGGTTCGAACCAGCGGATGCGGCAGCCTAACTTTTGTTTGCCCTAATTTTATACACACATACACCGCTGGTATAGCCGAGGCTAAACTGTTACCTGATTCATCTCTTTCGTTACATACTATAAAATGCGAAACCGGGCGCTGCTCGCAGGTTCGAACCAGCGGATGCGGCAGCGTAACTTTTGTTTGCCATGATTTTATATACACATACACCGCTGGTATAGTGGTGGCTAAACTGTAACCTGATTCATCTCTTTCGTTACATACTATAAAATGCGACACCGGGCGCGGCTCGCAGGTTCGAACCAGCGGATGCGGCAGCGTAACTTTTGTTTGCCCTAATTTTATATACACATACACCGCTGGTATAGTTGTGGCTAAACTGTAACCTGATTCATCTCTTTCGTTACATACTATGAAATGCGACACCGGGCGCGGCTCGCAGGTTCGAACCAGCGGATGCGGCAGCGTAACTTTTGTTTGCCCTAATTTTGTATACACATACACCGCTGGTATAGTGGTGGCTAATCTGTAACGTGATGCATCTCTTTCGTTACATACTATAAAATGCGACACCGGGCGCTGCTCGCAGGTTCGAACCAGCGGATGCGGCAGCGTAACTTTTGTTTGCCCTAATTTTATATGCACATACACCGCTGGTATAGTGGTGGCTAAACTGTAACCTGATTCATCTCTTTCGTTACATACTATAAAATGCGACACCGGGCGCGGCTCGCAGGTTCGAACCAGCGGATGCGGCAGCGTAACTTTTGTTTGCCCTAATTTTATACACACATACACCGCTGGTATAGCCGAGGCTAAACTGTTACCTGATTCATCTCTTTCGTTACATACTATAACATGCGACACCGGGCGCTGCTCGCAGGTGCGAACCAGCGGATGCGGCAGCGTAACTTTTGTTTGCCCTAATTTTATATACACATACACCGCTGGTATAGTTGTGGCTAAACTGTAACCTGATTCATCTCTTTCGTTACATACTATAAAATGCGACACAGGGCGCGGCTCGCAGGTTCGAACCAGCGGATGCGGCAGCCTAACTTTTGTTTGCCCTAATTTTATACACACATACACCGCTGGTATAGCCGAGGCTAAACTGTTACCTGATTCATCTCTTTCGTTACATACTATAAAATGCGAAACCGGGCGCTGCTCGCAGGTTCGAACCAGCGGATGCGGCAGCGTAACTTTTGTTTGCCCTGATTTTATATACACATACACCGCTGGTATAGTGGTGGCAAAACTGTAACCTGATTCATCTCTTTCGTTACATACTATAAAATGCGACACCGGGCGCGGCTCGCAGGTTCGAACCAGCGGATGCGGCAGCGTAACTTTTGTTTGCCCTAATTTTATATACACATACACCGCTGGTATAGTGGTGGCTAATGTGTAACGTGATGCATCTCTTTCGTTACATACTATGAAATGCGACACCGGGCGCGGCTCGCAGGTTCGAACCAGCGGATGCGGCAGCGTAACTTTTGTTTGCCCTAATTTTATACACACATACACCGCTGGTATAGTTGTGGCTAAACTGTAACGTTATGCATCTCTTTCGTTACATACTATAAAATGCGACACCGGGCGCTGCTCGCAGGTTCGAACCAGCGGATGCGGCAGCGTAACTTTTGTTTGCCCTAATTTTATATACACATACACCGCTGGTATAGTGGTGGCTAATCTTTAACGTGATGCATCTCTTTCGTTACATACTATGAAATGCGACACCGGGCGCGGCTCGCAGGTTCGAACCAGCGGATGCGGCAGCGTAACTTTTGTTTGCCCTAATTTTATATACACATACACCGCTGGTATAGTGGTGGCTAATCTGTAACGTGATGCATCTCTTTCGTTACATACTATGAAATGTGACACCGGGCGCGGCTCGCAGGTTCGAACCAGCGGATACGGCAGCGTAACTTTTGTTTGCCCTAATTTTATACACACATACACCGCTGGTATAGTGGTAGCTAAACTGTAACGTTATGCATCTCTTTCGTTACATACTATAAAATGCGACACCGGGCGCTGCTCGCAGGTTCGAACCAGCGGATGCGGCAGCGTAACTTTTGTTTGCCCTAATTTTATATACACATACACCGCTGGTATAGTGGTTGCTAATGTGTAACGTGATGCATCTCTTTCGTTACATACTATGAAATGTGACACCGGGCGCGGCTCGCAGGTTCGAACCAGCGGATGCGGCAGCGTAACTTTTGTTTGCCCTAATTTTATACACACATACACCGCTGGTATAGTTGTGGCTAAACTGTAACGTTATGCATCTCTTTCGTTACATACTATAAAATGCGACACCGGGCGCTGCTCGCAGGTTCGAACCAGCGGATGCGGCAGCGTAACTTTTGTTTGCCCTAATTTTATATACACATACACCGCTGGTATAGTGGTGGCTAATCTTTAACGTGATGCATCTCTTTCGTTACATACTATGAAATGCGACACCGGGCGCGGCTCGCAGGTTCGAACCAGCGGATGCGGCAGCGTAACTTTTGTTTGCCCTAATTTTATATACACATACACCGCTGGTATAGTGGAGGCTAATCTGTAACGTGATGCATCTCTTTCGTTACATACTATGAAATGCGACACCGGGCGCGGCTCGCAGGTTCGAACCAGCGGATACGGCAGCGTAACTTTTGTTTGCCCTAATTTTATATACACATACACCGCTGGTATAGTGGTGGCTAATCTGTAACGTGATGCATCTCTTTCGTTACATACTATGAAATGCGACACCGGGCGCGGCTCGCAGGTTCGAAACAGCGGAAGCGGCAGCGTAACTTTTGTTTGCCCTAATTTTATATACACATACACTGCTGGTAAAGTGGTGGCTAATCTGTAACGTGATGCATCTCTTTCGTTATATACTATGAAATGCGACACCGGGCGCGGCTCGCAGGTTCGAACCAGCGGATGCGGCAGCGTAACTTTTGTTTGCCCTAATTTTATATACACATACACCGCTGGTATAGTGGTGGCTAATCTTTAACGTGATGCATCTCTTTCGTTACATACTATGAAATGCGACACCGGGCGCGGCTCGCAGGTTCGAACCAGCGGATGCGGCAGCGTAACTTTTGTTTGCCCTAATTTTATATACACATACACCGCTGGTATAGTGGAGGCTAATCTGTAACGTGATGCATCTCTTTCGTTACATACTATGAAATGCGACACCGGGCGCGGCTCGCAGGTTCGAACCAGCGGATACGGCAGCGTAACTTTTGTTTGCCCTAATTTTATATACACATACTCCGCTGGTATAGTGGTGGCTAATCTTTAACGTGATGCATCTCTTTCGTTACATACTATGAAATGCGACACCGGGCGCGGCTCGCAGGTTCGAAACAGCGGAAGCGGCAGCGTAACTTTTGTTTGCCCTAATTTTATATACACATACACTGCTGGTAAAGTGGTGGCTAATCTGTAACGTGATGCATCTCTTTCGTTATATACTATGAAATGCGACACCGGGCGCGGCTCGCAGGTTCGAACCAGCGGATGCGGCAGCGTAACTTTTGTTTGCCCTAATTTTATATACACATACACCGCTGGTATAGCCGAGGCTAAACTGTTACCTGATTCATCTCTTTCATTACATACTATAAAATGCGACACCGGGCGCTGCTCGCAGGTTCGAACCAGCGGATGCGGCAGCCTAACTTTTGTTTGCCCTTATTTTATACACACATACACCGCTAGTATAGCCGAGGCTAAACTGTTACCTGATTCATCTCTTTCATTACATACTATAAAATGCGACACCGGGCGCTGCTCGCAGGTTCGAACCAGCGGATGCGGCAGCGTAACTTTTGTTTGCCCTAATTTTATATACACATACACCGCTGGTATAGTGGTGGCTAAACTGTAACCTGATTCATCTCTTTCGTTACATACTATAAAATGCGACACCGGGCGCGGCTCGCAGGTTCGAACCAGCGGATGCGGCAGCCTAACTTTTGTTTGCCCTAATTTTATACACACATACACCGCTGGTATAGCCGAGGCTAAACTGTTACCTGATTCATCTCTTTCGTTACATACTATAAAATGCGACACCGGGCGCTGCTCGCAGGTTCGAACCAGCGGATGCGGCAGCGTAACTTTTGTTTGCCCTAATTTTATACACACATACACCGCTGGTATAGCCGAGGCTAAACTGTTACCTGATTCATCTCTTTCGTTACATACTATAAAATGCGACACCGGGCGGGGCTCGCAGGTTCGAAACAGCGGAAGCGGCAGCGTAACTTTTGTTTGCCCTAATTTTAAATACACATACATTGCTGGTACAGTGGTGGCTAAACTGTAACCTGATTCATCTCTTTCGTTACATACTATAAAATGCGACACCGGGCGCGGCTCGCAGGTTCGAACCAGCGGATGCGGCAGCCTAACTTTTGTTTGCCCTTATTTTATACACACATACACCGCTGGTATAGCCGAGGCTAAACTGTTACCTGATTCATCTCTTTCGTTACATACTATAAAATGCGACACCGGGCGGGGCTCGCAGGTTCGAACCAGCGGATGCGGCAGCCTAACTTTTGTTTGCCCTAATTTTATACACACATACACCGCTGGTATAGCCGAGGCTAAACTGTTACCTGATTCATCTCTTTCGTTACATACTATAAAATGCGACACCGGGCGCTGCTCGCAGGTTCGAACCAGCGGATGCGGCAGCGTAACCTTTGTTTGCCCTAATTTTATATACACATACACTGCTGGTATAGTGGTGGCTAATCAGTAACGTGATGCATCTCTTTCGTTACATACTATAAAATGCGACACCGGGCGCGGCTCGCAGGTTCGAACCAGCGGATGCGGCAGCCTAACTTTTGTTTGCCCTTATTTTATACACACATACACCGCTGGTATAGCCGAGGCTAAACTGTTACCTGATTCATCTCTTTCGTTACATACTATAAAATGCGACACCGGGCGCTGCTCGCAGGTTCGAACCAGCGGATGCGGCAGCGTAACTTTTGTTTGCCCTAATTTTATATACACATACACCGCTGGTATAGTGGTGGCTAAACTGTAACCTGATTCATCTCTTTCGTTACATACTATAAAATGCGACACCGGGCGGGGCTCGCAGGTTCGAACCAGCGGATGCGGCAGCCTAACTTTTGTTTGCCCTAATTTTATACACACATACACCGCTGGTATAGCCGAGGCTAAACTGTTACCTGATTCATCTCTTTCGATACATACTATAAAATGCGACACCGGGCGCTGCTCGCAGGTTCGAACCAGCGGATGCGGCAGCGTAACTTTTGTTTGCCCTAATTTTATATACACATACTGCGCTGGTATAGTGGTGGCTAAACTGTAACCTGATTCATCTCTTTCGTTACATACTATAAAATGCGACACCGGGCGCGGCTCGCAGGTTCGAACCAGCGGATGCGGCAGCCTAACTTTTGTTTGCCCTAATTTTATACACACATACACCGCTGGTATAGCCGAGGCTAAACTGTTACCTGATTCATCTCTTTCGTTACATACTATAAAATGCGACACCGGGCGCTGCTCGCAGGTTCGAACCAGCGGATGCGGCAGCGTAACTTTTGTTTGCCCTAATTTTATATACACATACACCGCTGGTATAGTGGTGGCTAATCTGTAACGTGATGCATCTCTTTCGTTACATACTATGAAATGCGACACCGGGCGCGGCTCGCAGGTTCGAACCAGCGAATGCGGCAGCCTAACTTTTGTTTGCCCTAATTTTATACACACATACACCGCTGGTATAGTGGTGGCTAAACTGTAACCTGATTCATCTCTTTCGTTACATACTATAAAATGCGACACCGGGCGCGGCTCGCAGGTTCGAACCAGCGGATGCGGCAGCCTAACTTTTGTTTGCCCTAATTTTATACACACATACACCGCTGGTATAGCCGAGGCTAAACTGTTACCTGATTCATCTCTTTCGTTACATACTATAAAATGCGACACCGGGCGCGGCTCGCAGGTTCGAACCAGCGGATGCGGCAGCCTAACTTTTGTTTGCCCTAATTTTATACACACATACACCGCTGGTATAGCCGAGGCTAAACTGTTACCTGATTCATCTCTTTCGTTACATACTATAAAATGCGACACCGGGCGCGGCTCGCAGGTTCGAACCAGCGGATGCGGCAGCGTAACTTTTGTTTGCCCTAATTTTATATACACATACACCGCTGGTATAGTGGTGGCTAATCTGTAACGTGATGCATCTCTTTCGTTACATACTATGAAATGCGACACCGGGCGCGGCTCGCAGGTTCGAACCAGCGGATGCGGCAGCCTAACTTTTGTTTGCCCTAATTTTATACACACATACACCGCTGGTATAGTGGTGGCTAAACTGTAACCTGATTCATCTCTTTCGTTACATACTATAAAATGCGACACCGGGCGCGGCTCGCAGGTTCGAACCAGCGGATGCGGCAGCGTAACTTTTTGCCCTAATTTTATATACACATACTCCGCTGGTATAGTGGTGGCTAATCTGTAACGTGATGCATCTCTTTCGTTACATACTATGAAATGCGACACCGGGCGCGGCTCGCAGGTTCGAACCAGCGGATGCGGCAGCCTAACTTTTGTTTGCCCTAATTTTATACACACATACACCGCTGGCATAGCCGTGGCTAAACTGTTACCTGATTCATCTCTTTCGTTACATACTATAAAATGCGACACCGGGCGCGGCTCGCAGGTTCGAACCAGCGGATGCGGCAGCGTAACTTTTGTTTGCCCTAATTTTATATACACATACACCGCTGGTATAGTGGTGGCTAATCTGTAACGTGATGCATCTCTTTCGTTACATACTATGAAATGCGACACCGGGCGCGGCTCGCAGGTTCGAACCAGCGGATGCGGCAGCCTAACTTTTGTTTGCCCTAATTTTATACACACATACACCGCTGGCATAGCCGTGGCTAAACTGTTACCTGATTCATCTCTTTCGTTACATACTATAAAATGCGACACCGGGCGCGGCTCGCAGGTTCGAACCAGCGGATGCGGCAGCCTAACTTTTGTTTGCCCTAATTTTATACACACATACACCGCTGGTATAGCCGAGGCTAAACTGTTACCTGATTCATCTCTTTCGTTACATACTATAAAATGCGACACCGGGCGCTGCTCGCAGGTTCGAACCAGCGGATGCGGCAGCGTAACTTTTGTTTGCCCTAATTTTATATACACATACACCGCTGGTATAGTGGTGGCTAATCTGTAACGTGATGCATCTCTTTCGTTACATACTATGAAATGCGACACCGGGCGCGGCTCGCAGGTTCGAACCAGCGAATGCGGCAGCCTAACTTTTGTTTGCCCTAATTTTATACACACATACACCGCTGGTATAGTGGTGGCTAAACTGTAACCTGATTCATCTCTTTCGTTACATACTATAAAATGCGACACCGGGCGCGGCTCGCAGGTTCGAACCAGCGGATGCGGCAGCCTAACTTTTGTTTGCCCTAATTTTATACACACATACACCGCTGGTATAGCCGAGGCTAAACTGTTACCTGATTCATCTCTTTCGTTACATACTATAAAATGCGACACCGGGCGCGGCTCGCAGGTTCGAACCAGCGGATGCGGCAGCCTAACTTTTGTTTGCCCTAATTTTATACACACATACACCGCTGGTATAGCCGAGGCTAAACTGTTACCTGATTCATCTCTTTCGTTACATACTATAAAATGCGACACCGGGCGCGGCTCGCAGGTTCGAACCAGCGGATGCGGCAGCGTAACTTTTGTTTGCCCTAATTTTATATACACATACACCGCTGGTATAGTGGTGGCTAATCTGTAACGTGATGCATCTCTTTCGTTACATACTATGAAATGCGACACCGGGCGCGGCTCGCAGGTTCGAACCAGCGGATGCGGCAGCCTAACTTTTGTTTGCCCTAATTTTATACACACATACACCGCTGGTATAGTGGTGGCTAAACTGTAACCTGATTCATCTCTTTCGTTACATACTATAAAATGCGACACCGGGCGCGGCTCGCAGGTTCGAACCAGCGGATGCGGCAGCGTAACTTTTTGCCCTAATTTTATATACACATACTCCGCTGGTATAGTGGTGGCTAATCTGTAACGTGATGCATCTCTTTCGTTACATACTATGAAATGCGACACCGGGCGCGGCTCGCAGGTTCGAACCAGCGGATGCGGCAGCCTAACTTTTGTTTGCCCTAATTTTATACACACATACACCGCTGGCATAGCCGTGGCTAAACTGTTACCTGATTCATCTCTTTCGTTACATACTATAAAATGCGACACCGGGCGCGGCTCGCAGGTTCGAACCAGCGGATGCGGCAGCGTAACTTTTGTTTGCCCTAATTTTATATACACATACACCGCTGGTATAGTGGTGGCTAATCTGTAACGTGATGCATCTCTTTCGTTACATACTATGAAATGCGACACCGGGCGCGGCTCGCAGGTTCGAACCAGCGGATGCGGCAGCCTAACTTTTGTTTGCCCTAATTTTATACACACATACACCGCTGGCATAGCCGTGGCTAAACTGTTACCTGATTCATCTCTTTCGTTACATACTATAAAATGCGACACCGGGCGCGGCTCGCAGGTTCGAACCAGCGGATGCGGCAGCCTAACTTTTGTTTGCCCTAATTTTATACACACATACACCGCTGGTATAGCCGAGGCTAAACTGTTACCTGATTCATCTCTTTCGTTACATACTATAAAATGCGACACCGGGCGCTGCTCGCAGGTTCGAACCAGCGGATGCGGCAGCGTAACTTTTGTTTGCCCTAATTTTATATACACATACACGGCTGGTATAGTGGTGGCTAATCTGTAACGTGATGCATCTCTTTCGTTACATACTATGAAATGCGACACCGGGCGCGGCTCGCAGGTTCGAACCAGCGAATGCGGCAGCCTAACTTTTGTTTGCCCTAATTTTATACACACATACACCGCTGGTATAGTGGTGGCTAAACTGTAACCTGATTCATCTCTTTCGTTACATACTATAAAATGCGACACCGGGCGCGGCTCGCAGGTTCGAACCAGCGGATGCGGCAGCCTAACTTTTGTTTGCCCTAATTTTATACACACATACACCGCTGGTATAGCCGAGGCTAAACTGTTACCTGATTCATCTCTTTCGTTACATACTATAAAATGCGACACCGGGCGCGGCTCGCAGGTTCGAACCAGCGGATGCGGCAGCCTAACTTTTGTTTGCCCTAATTTTATACACACATACACCGCTGGTATAGCCGAGGCTAAACTGTTACCTGATTCATCTCTTTCGTTACATACTATAAAATGCGACACCGGGCGCTGCACGCAGGTTCGAACCAGCGGATGCGGCAGCGTAACCTTTGTTTGCCCTAATTTTATACACACATACACCGCTGGTATAGTGGTGGCTAATCTGTAACGTGATGCATCTCTTTCGTTACATACTATAAAATGCGACACCGGGCGCGGCTCGCAGGTTCGAACCAGCGGATGCGGCAGCCTAACTTTTGATTGCCCTTATTTTATACACACATACACCGCTAGTATAGCCGAGGCTAAACTGTTACCTGATTCATCTCTTTCATTACATACTATAAAATGCGACACCGGGCGCTGCTCGCAGGTTCGAACCAGCGGATGCGGCAGCGTAACTTTTGTTTGCCCTAATTTTATATACACATACACCGCTGGTATAGTGGTGGCTAAACTGTAACCTGATTCATCTCTTTCGTTACATACTATAAAATGCGACACCGGGCGCGGCTCGCAGGTTCGAACCAGCGGATGCGGCAGCCTAACTTTTGTTTGCCCTAATTTTATACACACATACACCGCTGGTATAGCCGAGGCTAAACTGTTACCTGATTCATCTCTTTCGTTACATACTATAAAATGCGACACCGGGCGCGGCTCGCAGGTTCGAACCAGCGGATGCGGCAGCCTAACTTTTGTTTGCCCTAATTTTATACACACATACACCGCTGGTATAGCCGAGGCTAAACTGTTACCTGATTCATCTCTTTCGTTACATACTATAAAATGCGACACCGGGCGCTGCACGCAGGTTCGAACCAGCGGATGCGGCAGCGTAACCTTTGTTTGCCCTAATTTTATACACACATACACCGCTGGTATAGTGGTGGCTAATCTGTAACGTGATGCATCTCTTTCGTTACATACTATAAAATGCGACACCGGGCGCGGCTCGCAGGTTCGAACCAGCGGATGCGGCAGCCTAACTTTTGATTGCCCTTATTTTATACACACATACACCGCTAGTATAGCCGAGGCTAAACTGTTACCTGATTCATCTCTTTCATTACATACTATAAAATGCGACACCGGGCGCTGCTCGCAGGTTCGAACCAGCGGATGCGGCAGCGTAACTTTTGTTTGCCCTAATTTTATATACACATACACCGCTGGTATAGTGGTGGCTAAACTGTAACCTGATTCATCTCTTTCGTTACATACTATAAAATGCGACACCGGGCGCGGCTCGCAGGTTCGAACCAGCGGATGCGGCAGCCTAACTTTTGTTTGCCCTAATTTTATACACACATACACCGCTGGTATAGCCGAGGCTAAACTGTTACCTGATTCATCTCTTTCATTACATACTATAAAATGCGACACCGGGCGCTGCTCGCAGGTTCGAAACAGCGGAAGCGGCAGCGTAACTTTTGTTTGCCCTAATTTTAAATACACATACATTGCTGGTACAGTGGTGGCTAAACTGTAACCTGATTCATCTCTTTCGTTACATACTATAAAATGCGACACCGGGCGCTGCACGCAGGTTCGAACCAGCGGATGCGGCAGCGTAACCTTTGTTTGCCCTAATTTTATACACACATACACCGCTGGTATAGTGGTGGCTAATCTGTAACGTGATGCATCTCTTTCGTTACATACTATAAAATGCGACACCGGGCGCGGCTCGCAGGTTCGAACCAGCGGATGCGGCAGCCTAACTTTTGATTGCCCTTATTTTATACACACATACACCGCTAGTATAGCCGAGGCTAAACTGTTACCTGATTCATCTCTTTCATTACATACTATAAAATGCGACACCGGGCGCTGCTCGCAGGTTCGAACCAGCGGATGCGGCAGCGTAACTTTTGTTTGCCCTAATTTTATATACACATACACCGCTGGTATAGTGGTGGCTAAACTGTAACCTGATTCATCTCTTTCGTTACATACTATAAAATGCGACACCGGGCGCGGCTCGCAGGTTCGAACCAGCGGATGCGGCAGCCTAACTTTTGTTTGCCCTAATTTTATACACACATACACCGCTAGTATAGCCGAGGCTAAACTGTTACCTGATTCATCTCTTTCATTACATACTATAAAATGCGACACCGGGCGCTGCTCGCAGGTTCGAAACAGCGGAAGCGGCAGCGTAACTTTTGTTTGCCCTAATTTTAAATACACATACATTGCTGGTACAGTGGTGGCTAAACTGTAACCTGATTCATCTCTTTCGTTACATACTATAAAATGCGACACCGGGCGCTGCTCGCAGGTTCGAACCAGCGGATGCGGCAGCGTAACCTTTGTTTGCCCTAATTTTATATACACATACACTGCTGGTATAGTGGTGGCTAATCAGTAACGTGATGCATCTCTTTCGTTACATACTATAAAATGCGACACCGGGCGCGGCTCGCAGGTTCGAACCAGCGGATGCGGCAGCCTAACTTTTGTTTGCCCTTATTTTATACACACATACACCGCTGGTATAGCCGAGGCTAAACTGTTACCTGATTCATCTCTTTCGTTACATACTATAAAATGCGACACCGGGCGCTGCTCGCAGGTTCGAACCAGCGGATGCGGCAGCGTAACTTTTGTTTGCCCTAATTTTATATACACATACACCGCTGGTATAGTGGTGGCTAAACTGTAACGTGATTCATCTCTTTCGTTACATACTATAAAATGCGACACCGGGCGCGGCTCGCAGGTTCGAACCAGCGGATGCGGCAGCCTAACTTTTGTTTGCCCTAATTTTATACACACATACACCGCTGGTATAGCCGAGGCTAAACTGTTACCTGATTCATCTCTTTCGATACATACTATAAAATGCGACACCGGGCGCTGCTCGCAGGTTCGAACCAGCGGATGCGGCAGCGTAACTTTTGTTTGCCCTAATTTTATATACACATACTGCGCTGGTATAGTGGTGGCTAAACTGTAACCTGATTCATCTCTTTCGTTACATACTATAAAATGCGACACCGGGCGCGGCTCGCAGGTTCGAACCAGCGGATGCGGCAGCCTAACTTTTGTTTGCCCTAATTTTATACACACATACACCGCTGGCATAGCCGAGGCTAAACTGTTACCTGATTCATCTCTTTCATTACATACTATAAAATGCGACACCGGGCGCGGCTCGCAGGTTCGAACCAGCGGATGCGGCAGCCTAACTTTTGTTTGCCCTAATTTTAAACACACATACACCGCTGGTATAGCCGAGGCTAAACTGTTACCTGATTCATCTCTTTCGTTACATACTATAAAATGCGACACCGGGCGCTGCTCGCAGGTTCGAACCAGCGGATGCGGCAGCGTAACCTTTGTTTGCCCTAATTTTATACACACATACACTGCTGGTATAGTGGTGGCTAATCAGTAACGTGATGCATCTCTTTCGTTACATACTATAAAATGCGACACCGGGCGCTGCTCGCAGGTTCGAACCAGCGGATGCGGCAGCGTAACTTTTGTTTGCCCTAATTTTATATACACATACACCGCTGGTATAGTGGTGGCTAAACTGTAACCTGATTCATCTCTTTCGTTACATACTATAAAATGCGACACCGGGCGCGGCTCGCAGGTTCGAACCAGCGGATGCGGCAGCCTAACTTTTGTTTGCCCTAATTTTATACACACATACACCGCTGGTATAGCCGAGGCTAAACTGTTACCTGATTCATCTCTTTCATTACATACTATAAAATGCGACACCGGGCGCGGCTCGCAGGTTCGAACCAGCGGATGCGGCAGCCTAACTTTTGTTTGCCCTAATTTTAAACACACATACACCGCTGGTATAGCCGAGGCTAAACTGTTACCTGATTCATCTCTTTCGTTACATACTATAAAATGCGACACCGGGCGCTGCTCGCAGGTTCGAACCAGCGGATGCGGCAGCGTAACCTTTGTTTGCCCTAATTTTATATACACATACACTGCTGGTATAGTGGTGGCTAATCAGTAACGTGATGCATCTCTTTCGTTACATACTATAAAATGCGACACCGGGCGCGGCTCGCAGGTTCGAACCAGCGGATGCGGCAGCCTAACTTTTGTTTGCCCTTATTTTATACACACATACACCGCTGGTATAGCCGAGGCTAAACTGTTACCTGATTCATCTCTTTCGTTACATACTATAAAATGCGACACCGGGCGCTGCTCGCAGGTTCGAACCAGCGGATGCGGCAGCGTAACTTTTGTTTGCCCTAATTTTATATACACATACACCGCTGGTATAGTGGTGGCTAAACTGTAACGTGATTCATCTCTTTCGTTACATACTATAAAATGCGACACCGGGCGCGGCTCGCAGGTTCGAACCAGCGGATGCGGCAGCCTAACTTTTGTTTGCCCTAATTTTATACACACATACACCGCTGGTATAGCCGAGGCTAAACTGTTACCTGATTCATCTCTTTCGATACATACTATAAAATGCGACACCGGGCGCTGCTCGCAGGTTCGAACCAGCGGATGCGGCAGCGTAACTTTTGTTTGCCCTAATTTTATATACACATACTGCGCTGGTATAGTGGTGGCTAAACTGTAACCTGATTCATCTCTTTCGTTACATACTATAAAATGCGACACCGGGCGCGGCTCGCAGGTTCGAACCAGCGGATGCGGCAGCCTAACTTTTGTTTGCCCTAATTTTATACACACATACACCGCTGGCATAGCCGTGGCTAAACTGTTACCTGATTCATCTCTTTCGTTACATACTATAAAATGCGACACCGGGCGCGGCTCGCAGGTTCGAACCAGCGGATGCGGCAGCCTAACTTTTGTTTGCCCTAATTTTATACACACATACACCGCTGGTATAGCCGAGGCTAAACTGTTACCTGATTCATCTCTTTCGTTACATACTATAAAATGCGACACCGGGCGCTGCTCGCAGGTTCGAACCAGCGGATGGGGCAGCGTAACTTTTGTTTGCCCTAATTTTATATACACATACACCGCTGGTATAGTGGTGGCTAATCTGTAACGTGATGCATCTCTTTCGTTACATACTATGAAATGCGACACCGGGCGCGGCTCGCAGGTTCGAACCAGCGAATGCGGCAGCCTAACTTTTGTTTGCCCTAATTTTATACACACATACACCGCTGGTATAGTGGTGGCTAAACTGTAACCTGATTCATCTCTTTCGTTACATACTATAAAATGCGACACCGGGCGCGGCTCGCAGGTTCGAACCAGCGGATGCGGCAGCCTAACTTTTGTTTGCCCTAATTTTATACACACATACACCGCTGGTATAGTGGTGGCTAAACTGTAACCTGATTCATCTCTTTCGTTATATACTATAAAATGCGACACCGGGCGCGGCTCGCAGGTTCGAACCAGCGGATGCGGCAGCCTAACTTTTGTTTGCCCTAATTTTATACACACATACACCGCTGGTATAGCCGAGGCTAAACTGTTACCTGATTCATCTCTTTCGTTACATACTATAAAATGCGACACCGGGCGCGGCTCGCAGGTTCGAACCAGCGGATGCGGCAGCCTAACTTTTGTTTGCCCTAATTTTATACACACATACACCGCTGGTATAGCCGAGGCTAAACTGTTACCTGATTCATCTCTTTCGTTACATACTATAAAATGCGACACCGGGCGCTGCTCGCAGGTTCGAACCAGCGGATGCGGCAGCGTAACTTTTGTTTGCCCTAATTTTATATACACATACACCGCTGGTATAGTGGTGGCTAATCTGTAACGTGATGCATCTCTTTCGTTATATACTATGAAATGCGACACCGGGCGCGGCTCGCAGGTTCGAACCAGCGGATGCGGCAGCGTAACTTTTGTTTGCCCTAATTTTATATACACATACACCACTGGTACAGTGGTGGCTAAACTGTAACCTGATTCATCTCTTTCGTTACATACTATAAAATGCGACACCGGGCGCGGCTCGCAGGTTCGAACCAGCGGATGCGGCAGCCTAACTTTTGTTTGCCCTAATTTTATACACACATACACCGCTGGTATAGCCGAGGCTAAACTGTTACCTGATTCATCTCTTTCGTTACATACTATAAAATGCGACACCGGGCGCGGCTCGCAGGTTCGAACCAGCGGATGCGGCAGCCTAACTTTTGTTTGCCCTAATTTTATACACACATACACCGCTGGTATAGCCGAGGCTAAAATGTTACCTGATTCATCTCTTTCGTTACATACGATAAAATGCGACACCGGGCGCTGCTCGCAGGTTCGAACCAGCGGATGCGGCAGCGTAACTTTTGTTTGCCCTAATTTTATATACACATACACCGCTGGTATAGTGGTGGCTAAACTGTAACCTGATTCATCTCTTTCGTTACATACTATAAAATGCGACACCGGGCGCGGCTCGCAGGTTCGAACCAGCGGATGCGGCAGCCTAACTTTTGTTTGCCCTAATTTTATACACACATACACCGCTGGTATAGCCGAGGCTAAACTGTTACCTGATTCATCTCTTTCGTTACATACTATAAAATGCGACACCGGGCGCTGCTCGCAGGTTCGAACCAGCGGATGCGGCAGCGTAACTTTTGTTTGCCCTAATTTTATATACACATACACCGCTGGTATAGTGGTGGCTAATCTGTAACGTGATGCATCTCTTTCGTTATATACTATAAAATGCGACACCGGGCGCGGCTCGCAGGTTCGAACCAGCGAATGCGGCAGCCTAACTTTTGTTTGCCCTAATTTTATACACACATACACCGCTGGTATAGTGGTGGCTAAACTGTAACCTGATGCATCTCTTTCGTTACATACTATAAAATGCGACACCGGGCGCGGCTCGCAGGTTCGAACCAGCGGATGCGGCAGCCTAACTTTTGTTTGCCCTAATTTTATACACACATACACCGCTGGTATAGCCGAGGCTAAACTGTAACCTGATTCATCTCTTTCGTTACATACTATAAAATGCGACACCGGGCGCTGCTCGCAGGTTCGAACCAGCGGATGCGGCAGCGTAACTTTTGTTTGCCCTAATTTTATATACACATACACCGCTGGTATAGTGGTGGCTAATCTGTAACGTGATGCATCTCTTTCGTTATATACTATAAAATGCGACACCGGGCGCGGCTCGCAGGTTCGAACCAGCGGATGCAGCAGCCTAACTTTTGTTTGCCCTAATTTTATACACACATACACCGCTGGTATAGCCGAGGCTAAACTGTAACCTGATTCATCTCTTTCGTTACATACTATAAAATGCGACACCGGGCGCGGCTCGCAGGTTCGAACCAGCGGATGCGGCAGCCTAACTTTTGTTTGCCCTAATTTTATACACACATACACCGCTGGTATAGCCGAGGCTAAACTGTTACCTGATTCATCTCTTTCGTTACATACTATAAAATGCGACACCGGGCGCTGCTCGCAGGTTCGAACCAGCGGATGGGGCAGCGTAACTTTTGTTTGCCCTAATTTTATATACACATACACCGCTGGTATAGTGGTGGCTAATCTGTAACGTGATGCATCTCTTTCGTTACATACTATGAAATGCGACACCGGGCGCGGCTCGCAGGTTCGAACCAGCGAATGCGGCAGCCTAACTTTTGTTTGCCCTAATTTTATACACACATACACCGCTGGTATAGTGGTGGCTAAACTGTAACCTGATTCATCTCTTTCGTTACATACTATAAAATGCGACACCGGGCGCGGCTCGCAGGTTCGAACCAGCGGATGCGGCAGCCTAACTTTTGTTTGCCCTAATTTTATACACACATACACCGCTGGTATAGTGGTGGCTAAACTGTAACCTGATTCATCTCTTTCGTTATATACTATAAAATGCGACACCGGGCGCGGCTCGCAGGTTCGAACCAGCGGATGCGGCAGCCTAACTTTTGTTTGCCCTAATTTTATACACACATACACCGCTGGTATAGCCGAGGCTAAACTGTTACCTGATTCATCTCTTTCGTTACATACTATAAAATGCGACACCGGGCGCGGCTCGCAGGTTCGAACCAGCGGATGCGGCAGCCTAACTTTTGTTTGCCCTAATTTTATACACACATACACCGCTGGTATAGCCGAGGCTAAACTGTTACCTGATTCATCTCTTTCGTTACATACTATAAAATGCGACACCGGGCGCTGCTCGCAGGTTCGAACCAGCGGATGCGGCAGCGTAACTTTTGTTTGCCCTAATTTTATATACACATACACCGCTGGTATAGTGGTGGCTAATCTGTAACGTGATGCATCTCTTTCGTTATATACTATGAAATGCGACACCGGGCGCGGCTCGCAGGTTCGAACCAGCGGATGCGGCAGCGTAACTTTTGTTTGCCCTAATTTTATATACACATACACCACTGGTACAGTGGTGGCTAAACTGTAACCTGATTCATCTCTTTCGTTACATACTATAAAATGCGACACCGGGCGCGGCTCGCAGGTTCGAACCAGCGGATGCGGCAGCCTAACTTTTGTTTGCCCTAATTTTATACACACATACACCGCTGGTATAGCCGAGGCTAAACTGTTACCTGATTCATCTCTTTCGTTACATACTATAAAATGCGACACCGGGCGCGGCTCGCAGGTTCGAACCAGCGGATGCGGCAGCCTAACTTTTGTTTGCCCTAATTTTATACACACATACACCGCTGGTATAGCCGAGGCTAAAATGTTACCTGATTCATCTCTTTCGTTACATACGATAAAATGCGACACCGGGCGCTGCTCGCAGGTTCGAACCAGCGGATGCGGCAGCGTAACTTTTGTTTGCCCTAATTTTATATACACATACACCGCTGGTATAGTGGTGGCTAAACTGTAACCTGATTCATCTCTTTCGTTACATACTATAAAATGCGACACCGGGCGCGGCTCGCAGGTTCGAACCAGCGGATGCGGCAGCCTAACTTTTGTTTGCCCTAATTTTATACACACATACACCGCTGGTATAGCCGAGGCTAAACTGTTACCTGATTCATCTCTTTCGTTACATACTATAAAATGCGACACCGGGCGCTGCTCGCAGGTTCGAACCAGCGGATGCGGCAGCGTAACTTTTGTTTGCCCTAATTTTATATACACATACACCGCTGGTATAGTGGTGGCTAATCTGTAACGTGATGCATCTCTTTCGTTATATACTATAAAATGCGACACCGGGCGCGGCTCGCAGGTTCGAACCAGCGAATGCGGCAGCCTAACTTTTGTTTGCCCTAATTTTATACACACATACACCGCTGGTATAGTGGTGGCTAAACTGTAACCTGATGCATCTCTTTCGTTACATACTATAAAATGCGACACCGGGCGCGGCTCGCAGGTTCGAACCAGCGGATGCGGCAGCCTAACTTTTGTTTGCCCTAATTTTATACACACATACACCGCTGGTATAGCCGAGGCTAAACTGTAACCTGATTCATCTCTTTCGTTACATACTATAAAATGCGACACCGGGCGCTGCTCGCAGGTTCGAACCAGCGGATGCGGCAGCGTAACTTTTGTTTGCCCTAATTTTATATACACATACACCGCTGGTATAGTGGTGGCTAATCTGTAACGTGATGCATCTCTTTCGTTATATACTATAAAATGCGACACCGGGCGCGGCTCGCAGGTTCGAACCAGCGGATGCAGCAGCCTAACTTTTGTTTGCCCTAATTTTATACACACATACACCGCTGGTATAGCCGAGGCTAAACTGTAACCTGATTCATCTCTTTCGTTACATACTATAAAATGCGACACCGGGCGCGGCTCGCAGGTTCGAACCAGCGGATGCGGCAGCCTAACTTTTGTTTGCCCTAATTTTATACACACATACACCGCTGGTATAGCCGAGGCTAAACTGTTACCTGATTCATCTCTTTCGTTACATACTATAAAATGCGACACCGGGCGCGGCTCGCAGGTTCGAAACAGCGGAAGCGGCAGCGTAACTTTTGTTTGCGCAATTTTATATACACATACACTGCTGGTATAGTGGTGGCTAATCTGTAACGTGATGCATCTCTTTCGTTATATACTATAAAATGCGACACCGGGCGCGGCTCGCAGGTTCGAACCAGCGGATGCAGCAGCCTAACTTTTGTTTGCCCTAATTTTATACACACATACACCGCTGGTATAGCCGAGGCTAAACTGTAACCTGATTCATCTCTTTCGTTACATACTATAAAATGCGACACCGGGCGCGGCTCGCAGGTTCGAACCAGCGGATGCGGCAGCCTAACTTTTGTTTGCCCTAATTTTATACACACATACACCGCTGGTATAGCCGAGGCTAAACTGTAACCTGATTCATCTCTTTCGTTACATACTATAAAATGCGACACCGGGCGCTGCTCGCAGGTTCGAACCAGCGGATGCGGCAGCGTAACTTTTGTTTGCCCTAATTTTATATACACATACACCGCTGGTATAGTGGTGGCTAATCTGTAACGTGATGCATCTCTTTCGTTATATACTATAAAATGCGACACCGGGCGCGGCTCGCAGGTTCGAACCAGCGGATGCAGCAGCCTAACTTTTGTTTGCCCTAATTTTATACACACATACACCGCTGGTATAGCCGAGGCTAAACTGTAACCTGATTCATCTCTTTCGTTACATACTATAAAATGCGACACCGGGCGCGGCTCGCAGGTTCGAACCAGCGGATGCGGCAGCGTAACTTTTGATTGCCCTAATTTTATATACACATACACCGCTGGTATAGCCGAGGCTAAACTGTTACCTGATTCATCTCTTTCGTTACATACTATAAAATGCGACACCGGGCGCGGCTCGCAGGTTCGAAACAGCGGAAGCGGCAGCGTAACTTTTGTTTGCGCAATTTTATATACACATACACTGCTGGTATAGTGGTGGCTAATCTGTAACGTGATGCATCTCTTTCGTTATATACTATAAAATGCGACACCGGGCGCGGCTCGCAGGTTCGAACCAGCGGATGCAGCAGCCTAACTTTTGTTTGCCCTAATTTTATACACACATACACCGCTGGTATAGCCGAGGCTAAACTGTAACCTGATTCATCTCTTTCGTTACATACTATAAAATGCGACACCGGGCGCGGCTCGCAGGTTCGAACCAGCGGATGCGGCAGCCTAACTTTTGTTTGCCCTAATTTTATACACACATACACCGCTGGTATAGCCGAGGCTAAACTGTTACCTGATTCATCTCTTTCGTTACATACTATAAAATGCGACACCGGGCGCTGCTCGCAGGTTCGAACCAGCGGATGCGGCAGCGTAACTTTTGATTGCCCTAATTTTATATACACATACACCGCTGGTATAGCCGAGGCTAAACTGTTACCTGATTCATCTCTTTCGTTACATACTATAAAATGCGACACCGGGCGCGGCTCGCAGGTTCGAACCAGCGGATGCGGCAGCGTAACTTTTGTTTGCCCTAATTTTATATACACATACACCGCTGGTACAGCGGTGGCTAAACTGTAACCTGATTCATCTCTTTCGTTACATACTATAAAATGCGACACCGGGCGCGGCTCGCAGGTTTGAACCAGCGGATGCGGCAGCGTAACTTTTGTTTGCCCTAATTTTATACACACATACACCGCTGGTATAGCCGAGGCTAAACTGTTACCTGATTCATCTCTTTCGTTACATACTATAAAATGCGACACCGGGCGCTGCTCGCAGGTTCGAACCAGCGGATGCGGCAGCGTAACTTTTGTTTGCCCTAATTTTATATACACACACACCGCTGGTATAGTGGTGGCTAAACTGTAACCTGATTCATCTCTTTCGTTACATACTATAATATGCGACACCGGGCGCGGCTCGCAGGTTCGAACCAGCGGATGCGGCAGCCTAACTTTTGTTTGCCCTAATTTTATACACACATACACCGCTGGTATAGCCGAGGCTAAACTGTTACCTGATTCATCTCTTTCGATACATACTATAAAATGCGACACCGGGCGCTGCTCGCAGGTTCGAACCAGCGGATGCGGCAGCGTAACTTTTGTTTGCCCTAATTTTATATACACATACTGCGCTGGTATAGTGGTGGCTAAACTGTAACCTGATTCATCTCTTTCGTTACATACTATAAAATGCGACACCGGGCGCGGCTCGCAGGTTCGAACCAGCGGATGCGGCAGCCTAACTTTTGTTTGCCCTAATTTTATACACACATACACCGCTGGCATAGCCGTGGCTAAACTGTTACCTGATTCATCTCTTTCGTTACATACTATAAAATGCGACACCGGGCGCGGCTCGCAGGTTCGAACCAGCGGATGCGGCAGCCTAACTTTTGTTTGCCCTAATTTTATACACACATACACCGCTGGTATAGCCGAGGCTAAACTGTTACCTGATTCATCTCTTTCGTTACATACTATAAAATGCGACACCGGGCGCGGCTCGCAGGTTCGAACCAGCGGATGCGGCAGCCTAACTTTTGTTTGCCCTAATTTTATACACACATACACCGCTGGCATAGCCGTGGCTAAACTGTTACCTGATTCATCTCTTTCGTTACATACTATAAAATGCGACACCGGGCGCGGCTCGCAGGTTCGAACCAGCGGATGCGGCAGCCTAACTTTTGTTTGCCCTAATTTTATACACACATACACCGCTGGTATAGCCGAGGCTAAACTGTTACCTGATTCATCTCTTTCGTTACATACTATAAAATGCGACACCGGGCGCTGCTCGCAGGTTCGAACCAGCGGATGCGGCAGCGTAACTTTTGTTTGCCCTAATTTTATATACACATACACCGCTGGTATAGTGGTGGCTAATCTGTAACGTGATGCATCTCTTTCGTTACATACTATGAAATGCGACACCGGGCGCGGCTCGCAGGTTCGAACCAGCGAATGCGGCAGCCTAACTTTTGTTTGCCCTAATTTTATACACACATACACCGCTGGTATAGTGGTGGCTAAACTGTTACCTGATTCATCTCTTTCGTTACATACTATAAAATGCGACACCGGGCGCGGCTCGCAGGTTCGAACCAGCGGATGCGGCAGCCTAACTTTTGTTTGCCCTAATTTTATACACACATACACCGCTGGTATAGCCGAGGCTAAACTGTTACCTGATTCATCTCTTTCGTTACATACTATAAAATGCGACACCGGGCGCTGCTCGCAGGTTCGAACCAGCGGATGCGGCAGCGTAACTTTTGTTTGCCCTAATTTTATATACACATACACCGCTGGTATAGTGGTGGCTAATCTGTAACGTGATGCATCTCTTTCGTTATATACTATGAAATGCGACACCGGGCGCGGCTCGCAGGTTCGAACCAGCGGATGCGGCAGCGTAACTTTTGTTTGCCCTAATTTTATATACACATACACCGCTGGTACAGTGGTGGCTAAACTGTAACCTGATTCATCTCTTTCGTTACATACTATAAAATGCGACACCGGGCGCGGCTCGCAGGTTCGAACCAGCGGATGCGGCAGCCTAACTTTTGTTTGCCCTAATTTTATACACACATACACCGCTGGTATAGCCGAGGCTAAACTGTTACCTGATTCATCTCTTTCGTTACATACTATAAAATGCGACACCGGGCGCGGCTCGCAGGTTCGAACCAGCGGATGCGGCAGCCTAACTTTTGTTTGCCCTAATTTTATACACACATACACCGCTGGTATAGCCGAGGCTAAAATGTTACCTGATTCATCTCTTTCGTTACATACTATAAAATGCGACACCGGGCGCTGCTCGCAGGTTCGAACCAGCGGATGCGGCAGCGTAACTTTTGTTTGCCCTAATTTTATATACACATACACCGCTGGTATAGCCGAGGCTAAACTGTTACCTGATTCATCTCTTTCGTTACATACTATAAAATGCGACACCGGGCGCGGCTCGCAGGTTCGAAACAGCGGAAGCGGCAGCGTAACTTTTGTTTGCCCTAATTTTATATACACATACACTGCTGGTATAGTGGTGGCTAATCTGTAACGTGATGCATCTCTTTCGTTACATACTATGAAATGCGACACCGGGCGCGGCTCGCAGGTTCGAACCAGCGGATGCGGCAGCCTAACTTTTGTTTGCCCTAATTTTATATACACATACACCGCTGGTATAGCCGAGGCTAAACTGTTACCTGATTCATCTCTTTCGTTACATACTATAAAATGCGACACCGGGCGCGGCTCGCAGGTTCGAAACAGCGGAAGCGGCAGCGTAACTTTTGTTTGCCCTAATTTTATATACACATACACTGCTGGTATAGTGGTGGCTAATCTGTAACGTGATGCATCTCTTTCGTTACATACTATGAAATGCGACACCGGGCGCGGCTCGCAGGTTCGAACCAGCGGATGCGGCAGCCTAACTTTTGTTTGCCCTAATTTTATACACACATACACCGCTGGTATAGCCGAGGCTAAACTGTTACCTGATTCATCTCTTTCGTTACATACTATAAAATGCGACACCGGGCGCGGCTCGCAGGTTCGAAACAGCGGAAGCGGCAGCGTAACTTTTGTTTGCCCTAATTTTATACACACATACACCGCTGGTATAGCCGAGGCTAAACTGTTACCTGATTCATCTCTTTCGTTACATACTATAAAATGCGACACCGGGCGCGGCTCGCAGGTTCGAAACAGCGGAAGCGGCAGCGTAACTTTTGTTTGCCCTAATTTTATATACACATACACTGCTGGTATAGTGGTGGCTAATCTGTAACGTGATGCATCTCTTTCGTTACATACTATGAAATGCGACACCGGGCGCGGCTCGCAGGTTCGAACCAGCGGATGCGGCAGCGTAACTTTTGTTTGCCCTAATTTTATATACACATACACCGCTGGTATAGTGGTGGCTAATCTGTAACGTGATGCATCTCTTTCGTTATATACTATGAAATGCGACACCGGGCGCGGCTCGCAGGTTCGAACCAGCGGATGCGGCAGCGTAACTTTTGTTTGCCCTAATTTTATATACACATACACCGCTGGTATAGTGGTGGCTAATCTGTAACGTGATGCATCTCTTTCGTTACATACTATGAAATGCGACACCGGGCGCGGCTCGCAGGTTCGAACCAGCGGATGCGGCAGCGTAACTTTTGTTTGCCCTAATTTTATATACACATACACCGCTGGTATAGTGGTGGCTAATCTGTAACCTGATTCATCTCTTTCGTTACATACTGTAAAATGCGACACCGGGCGCGGCTCGCAGGTTCGAACCAGCGGATGCGGCAGCGTAACTTTTGTTTGCCCTAATTTTATATACACATACACCGCTGGTATAGTGGTGGCTTATCTGTAACGTGATGCATCTCTTTCGTTACATACTATGAAATGCGACACCGGGCGCTGCTCGCAGGTTCGAACCAGCGGATGCGGCAGCGTAACTTTTGTTTGCCCTAATTTTATATACACATACACTGCTGGTATAGTGGTGGCTAATCTGTAACGTGATGCATCTCTTTCGTTACATACTATAAAATGCGACACCGGGCGCGGCTCGCAGGTTCGAACCAGCGGATGCGGCAGCCTAACTTTTGTTTGCCCTAATTTTATACACACATACACCGCTGGTATAGCCGAGGCTAAACTGTTACCTG
Source organism: Dermacentor variabilis (assembly GCF_050947875.1). Lineage (NCBI taxonomy): Eukaryota > Metazoa > Arthropoda > Arachnida > Ixodida > Ixodidae > Dermacentor > Dermacentor variabilis. Next base: position 69,961 of record NW_027460295.1, on the reverse strand, counting down.
ATTCATCTCTTTCGTTACATACTATAAAATGCGACACCGGGCGCGGCTCGCAGGTTCGAAACAGCGGAAGCGGCAGCGTAACTTTTGTTTGCCCTAATTTTATATACACATACACTGCTGGTATAGTGGTGGCTAATCTGTAACGTGATGCATCTCTTTCGTTACATACTATAAAATGCGACACCGGGCGCGGCTCGCAGGTTCGAAACAGCGGATGCGGCAGCGTAACTTTTGTTTGCCCTAATTTTATATACACATACACCGCTGGTATAGTGGTGGCTAATCTGTAACGTGATGCATCTCTTTCGTTACATACTATGAAATGCGACACCGGGCGCGGCTCGCAGGTTCGAACCAGCGGATGCGGCAGCCTAACTTTTGTTTGCCCTAATTTTATACACACATACACCGCTGGTAAAGTGGTGGCTAATCTGTAACGTGATGCATCTCTTTCGTTACATACTATGAAATGCGACACCGGGCGCGGCTCGCAGGTTCGAAACAGCGGATGCGGCAGCGTAACTTTTGTTTGCCCTAATTTTATATACACATACACCGCTGGTATAGTGGTGGCTAAACTGTAACCTGATTCATCTCTTTCGTTACATACTGTAAAATGCGACACCGGGCGCGGCTCGCAGGTTCGAACCAGCGGATGCGGCAGCGTAACTTTTGTTTGCCCTAATTTTATATACACATACACCGCTGGTATAGTGGTGGCTTATCTGTAACGTGATGCATCTCTTTCGTTACATACTATGAAATGCGACACCGGGCGCTGCTCGCAGGTTCGAACCAGCGGATGCGGCAGCGTAACTTTTGTTTGCCCTGATTTTATATACACATACACCGCTGGTATAGTGGTGGCTAAACTGTAACCTGATTCATCTCTTTCGCTACATACTATAAAATGCGACACCGGGCGCGGCTCGCAGGTTCGAACCAGCGGATGCGGCAGCCTAACTTTTGTTTGCCCTAATTTTATACACACATACACCGCTGGTATAGCCGAGGCTAAACTGTTACCTGATTCATCTCTTTCGTTACATACTATAAAATGCGACACCGGGCGCGGCTCGCAGGTTCGAACCAGCGGATGCGGCAGCCTAACTTTTGTTTGCCCTAATTTTATACACACATACACCGCTGGTATAGCCGAGGCTAAACTGTTACCTGATTCATCTCTTTCGTTACATACTATAAAATGCGACACCGGGCGCTGCTCGCAGGTTCGAACCAGCGGATGCAGCAGTGTAACTTTTGTTTGCCCTAATTTTATATACACATACACCGCTGGTATAGTGGTGGCTAATCTGTAACGTGATGCATCTCTTTCGTTACATACTATGAAATGCGACACCGGGCGCGGCTCGCAGGTTCGAACCAGCGGATGCGGCAGCCTAACTTTTGTTTGCCCTAATTTTATACACACATACACCGCTGGTATAGCCGAGGCTAAACTGTTACCTGATTCATCTCTTTCGTTACATACTATAAAATGCGACACCGGGCGCGGCTCGCAGGTTCGAAACAGCGGAAGCGGCAGCGTAACTTTTGTTTGCCCTAATTTTATATACACATACACTGCTGGTATAGTGGTGGCTAATCTGTAACGTGATGCATCTCTTTCGTTACATACTATGAAATGCGACACCGGGCGCGGCTCGCAGGTTCGAACCAGCGGATGCGGCAGCGTAACTTTTGTTTGCCCTAATTTTATATACACATACACCGCTGGTATAGTGGTGGCTAATCTGTAACGTGATGCATCTGTTTCGTTACATACTATGAAATGCGACACCGGGCGCGGCTCGCAGGTTCGAACCAGCGGATGCGGCAGCCTAACTTTTGTTTGCCCTAATTATATATACACATACACCGCTGGTATAGTGGTGGCTAATCTGTAACCTGATTCATCTCTTTCGTTACATACTATGAAATGCGACACCGGGCGCGGCTCGCAGGTTCGAACCAGCGGATGCGGCAGCCTAACTTTTGTTTGCCCTAATTTTATACACACATACACCGCTGGTATAGCCGAGGCTAAACTGTTACCTGATTCATCTCTTTCGTTACATACTATAAAATGCGACACCGGGCGCGGCTCGCAGGTTCGAACCAGCGGATGCGGCAGCCTAACTTTTGTTTGCCCTAATTTTATACACACATACACCGCTGGTATAGCCGAGGCTAAACTGTTACCTGATTCATCTCTTTCGTTACATACTATAAAATGCGACACCGGGCGCTGCTCGCAGGTTCGAACCAGCGGATGCAGCAGTGTAACTTTTGTTTGCCCTAATTTTATATACACATACACCGCTGGTATAGTGGTGGCTAATCTGTAACGTGATGCATCTCTTTCGTTACATACTATGAAATGCGACACCGGGCGCGGCTCGCAGGTTCGAACCAGCGGATGCGGCAGCCTAACTTTTGTTTGCCCTAATTTTATACACACATACACCGCTGGTATAGCCGAGGCTAAACTGTTACCTGATTCATCTCTTTCGTTACATACTATAAAATGCGACACCGGGCGCGGCTCGCAGGTTCGAAACAGCGGAAGCGGCAGCGTAACTTTTGTTTGCCCTAATTTTATATACACATACACTGCTGGTATAGTGGTGGCTAATCTGTAACGTGATGCATCTCTTTCGTTACATACTATGAAATGCGACACCGGGCGCGGCTCGCAGGTTCGAACCAGCGGATGCGGCAGCGTAACTTTTGTTTGCCCTAATTTTATATACACATACACCGCTGGTATAGTGGTGGCTAATCTGTAACGTGATGCATCTGTTTCGTTACATACTATGAAATGCGACACCGGGCGCGGCTCGCAGGTTCGAACCAGCGGATGCGGCAGCGTAACTTTTGTTTGCCCTAATTTTATATACACATACACCGCTGGTATAGTGGTGGCTAATCTGTAACGTGATGCATCTGTTTCGTTACATACTATGAAATGCGACACCGGGCGCGGCTCGCAGGTTCGAACCAGCGGATGCGGCAGCGTAACTTTTGTTTGCCCTAATTTTATATACACATACACCGCTGGTATAGTGGTGGCTAATCTGTAACGTGATGCATCTGTTTCGTTACATACTATGAAATGCGACACCGGGCGCGGCCCGCAGGTTCGAACCAGCGGATGCGGCAGCGTAACTTTTGTTTGCCCTAATTTTATATACACGTACACTGCTGGTATAGTGGTGGCTAATCTGTAACGTGATGCATCTCTTTCGTTACATACTATGAAATGCGACACCGGGCGCGGCTCGCAGGTTCGAACCAGCGGATGCGGCAGCGTAACTTTTGTTTGCCCTAATTTTATATACACATACACCGCTGGTATAGTGGTGGCTAATCTGTAACGTGATGCATCTGTTTCGTTACATACTATGAAATGCGACACCGGGCGCGGCTCGCAGGTTCGAACCAGCGGATGCGGCAGCGTAACTTTTGTTTGCCCTAATTATATATACACATACACCGCTGGTATAGTGGTGGCTAAACTGTTACCTGATTCATCTCTTTCGTTACATACTATAAAATGCGACACCGGGCGCGGCTCGCAGGTTCGAAACAGCGGAAGCGGCAGCGTAACTTTTGTTTGCCCTAATTTTATATACACATACACTGCTGGTATAGTGGTGGCTAATCTGTAACGTGATGCATCTCTTTCGTTACATACTATGAAATGCGACACCGGGCGCGGCTCGCAGGTTCGAACCAGCGGATGCGGCAGCGTAACTTTTGTTTGCCCTAATTTTATATACACATACACCGCTGGTATAGTGGTGGCTAATCTGTAACGTGATGCATCTCTTTCGTTACATACTATGAAATGCGACACCGGGCGCGGCTCGCAGGTTCGAACCAGCGGATGCGGCAGCGTAACTTTTGTTTGCCCTAATTTTATATACACTGTTTGAAGTCGGAGGCGATCTCACCGCTGCCAACCAGATGTTTGGATCGCACCGCTGGTACGATCTGTTGGGAACTCGGCGCTGACGCCCGTGGTTGTACCTGGGTCGCAAGCCCCAAGGGTAGCGTTGGCCTGGCGGCCTGGGGTACAACTGGAAGCATCCGAAGGTCCCGGCAAAGCATGAGTCGACTGGTAACAACGAAACAACTTGTTTATTTTAACATCGCAAAGAGTTGGCGGTCAGGTTTGACCGAAGTAGAGAGACGGGAGAGCACTTCACTCAACAGAAGAAATCGGAGCCCTCCTTTTGGCGTCCGGGGGCAGCTGTATTTATACTCTCGCAGTTGAGGGCAAGAAGGAACCCCTCAAAAGACGAGCACGTGAATGTACAATGGGCTAATGGTGACGCACACTGTCGAAGCGCTGCCGTAGCACCATGTCGAGCACGATCTCGTAGCACCCTGTCGTAGCGCTGCCGTAGCACCATGTCGAGCACGATCTCGTAGCACCCTGTCGTAGCGCTGCCGGTCGGGCACAATGACTGTAATGAGAGGATGATCCCTGCTTTCGCTTCGCCTGGTTCGGGCACAATGACTGGAATGAGAGGGTGATCCTTTGCGGTCGCATCGCCGCAGTCGCGCCTGGAAACACCTGCCGATGAGCGTTGCGGCGACGACGATCGGGCCAAAATGTCTGCCGCCCCGCCGCAGTCGCGCCGGCAAAACCACGTGTCGCAGGCGAAACGCAACAGACCGCCCCGCCGGGGGAAGGAGATCCCGATGGACAGGGGACTGCATCCGCTGTCCGGAGGGATGTCGCTCGATGATGCTCATAACCGAAGTCGGGCGTCCCTCGACGTTTCTTGAGCGCAGCGCACAGAGAAGGCCTCGTTCTCTCGTTCAGGTTCGCACGGGACACTGCAAAGTGACTTCGGGAGAGTTCACATTTTTGTTCTCGTTCCCGGCAAGCGTTAGAACTACGCTGAAACTCAACCGCTCAGTCAGCAAGCACGGCACAACCCTCACTAAGCCCTGCCAGGCTCTTTCCCCTTTTTATACCACTGCCTAGTTCCTTACAGTAGTCTAGCATCACTCAGAACGCGTCCACAAATTGAAAAATTGCACTAGAAAGCATATCATCACTTTGAAACACTAAACAAAAGCAATATGTTAAAAAAAATCCTGCCTCAGGAAGAAAACATCAGTAACAAACAATTTTGAGGCTGATTCCTACGTTAGGGGCTTCGACTTAAGCCATCGGCGTTACCGTTGAGACTCCCCTTTTTGTAACGCACCTCAAAGGAATATTGTTGTAAAGCAAGGCTCCAGCGCAGGAGGCGGCCATTTTTGGGAGAGATGGTCTGCAGCCATTGGAGAGGGCAGTGATCCGTCTCAATGATAAACCTCGAGCCGGCTAGATAGCATGACAATTTCTGAACGGCCCACACGAGACATGCACACTCTTTCTCGGTGGCGCTATACGCCTGCTCACGACTGGTCAGCTTACGACTAGCATACAGGACGGGGTGTTCTACTTCTCCCTTTTCCCGTGGGCACAGTACAACGCCCATGCCTCGCTCACTAGCATCGCACTGAACAATGAACCCTTTTGTATAGTCTGGCGATCGTAGCACAGGCTGGTTTGTTAGGGCACTCTTTAGGGCGCTAAAAGCTCTTTCCTTTGTCTCGTCCCAGACGACTGTTTGAGGCTCTGTTTTTCTTAGAGCATCCGTCAGGGGAGCCGCGATATCAGAGTACCTGGGGATGTACCTCTGATAGTAGCCGGCGACACCTAAGAACGACCGAATATCGGTCTTTGTGCGCGGTTGCGGAAAGTCTCGCACAGCGGCCACTTTTATTTCAGAGGGGCGGCGACGACCCTGACCAATCACGTGACCGAGGTAGACAACCTCGGCCTGTGCTAACTGGCACTTAGGAGCCTTGACTGTCAAGCCCGCTTCGCGCAGGCGGGTTAGCACTGCCCGCAAGTGTGCCATATGCTCAGACCAGGATGCGGAGAATATCGCTACGTCGTCTAGATACGGTAAAGCGAATTCTTGCTGTCCCCGCAACACTTTATCCATGAGACTTGAAAAACAGTATGGCGCGTTCTTCAAACCAAAACTCAACACTTTAGGACGGAATGTTCCCATTGGTGAAATGAACGCCGCATACCTACTAGCCTCTTCTGTAAGTGGAACCTGCCAATAACCCCTGACAAGATCTAGGGTGGAAATAAACTGAGCGCTACTAACTTTCTCAAGGCGCTCCTCGATGTTAGGGATCGGATAAATTTGATCCTTAGTGATGGAATTAAGCCTGCGGTAGTCGACGCAAGGACGAGGTTCCTTGCCCGGTACCTCAACTAAAATCAAAGGGGAGGTATAATCACTCTCACCTGCCTCAATAACACCGAGCTGTAGCATTTTCTTTACCTCAGCCTCCATAATATCGCTCTGGCGGGGTGACACCCGATACGCCTTGGATCGTACTGGCTCTGTGGAGGTAAGTTCTATATCATGAGTAAGTACAGAAGTCCTACCAGGCCTCTCAGAGAACAGACCTTGAAACTCTTGTAATAGCTGGTGTAGTTCGGTTTTCTGCTCGGGCGACAGCGGTGCTTTACTGATAAGGTCACTAATGACTTGACCGGTGTCTTCCCTGTTCGTCACTGAGCCTAGTCCCGGAAGCTCGACCGGAAGCTCTTCAGGAACGTTTACCATCATGCACACCACTGCTTCCCTTTGTCTATAAGGTTTGAGCAGATTACAGTGGTAAACTTGCTGTGCTTTCCGCTTTCCCGGCAGACTTACCACGTAGTTAACGTCCGACAGTTTCTGAACAATTCGTGCTGGGCCCTCCCACTGCACGTCTAGTTTGTTGTTTAGCGATGTGCGCAATATCATGACCTCATCGCCAACCTCAAAACGACGGGCCCTGGCTGTCCGATCATAATAAACCTTGGCCCTCTGCTGGGCCTTTGTCATTGCTTCACCTGACAACTCCTGTGCCCTTCTTAAGCGTTCGAGGAGCTTAAGCACGTACTCCACCACGACTGGGTCGTCGCCCCTACCTTCCCACGATTCTCGAAGCATGCGAAGCGGAGATCGAAGCGAGCGACCGTACACCAGTTCAGCTGGCGAAAACCCCGTAGCCGCATGCGGCGCGGTCCTTAAAGCAAACATCACCCCAGGCAGACACAGCTCCCAGTCAGTTCGATGTTCAAAACACAACGCTCTCAACACGCGCTTCATGACGGAGTGGAGCTTCTCAACGGAATTCGACTGTGGGTGGTACACTGAGCTGTGTAACAGCTTTACCCCACACCTTTCGAGAAAAGTTGTCGTCAAAGCGCTAGTAAACACTGTGCCCTGATCTGATTGGATTTCCGCAGGGAAACCAACTCGCGCAAATATGGACAGTAGTGCATTAACTATCTCAACTGAGCTGAGTTCTTTAAGCGGCACTGCTTCAGGGAACTTTGTCGCTGGGCAGATCACAGTCAAAATGTGTCTGTACCCCGTGGCTGTTACCGGCAGAGGTCCCACAGTATCAATAACGAGCCGTCTAAAAGGCTCCGTAATGATAGGTACCAATTTCAACGGCGCCCTCGATTTGTCCCCTGGTTTGCCCACCCGCTGACAAGTGTCACATGTCCTCACGAAATGGTCTGCGTCCCGAAAACACCCTGGCCAATAGTACTCTTGCAAGAGACGGTCCTTAGTTTTCTTAACTCCAAGGTGTCCGGACCACGAACCCCCGTGTGACAAGCGCAACAGATCCTGACGATAGCATTGAGGCACGATCAGCTGATCGAACTCCACTCCTCTGCGGTCTAGATACTTCCGGTACAGGACTCCACCTCTTTCCACAAAACGCGCAGTTTTCCTGGCGATACCTTCTTTGACATTGCAGCGCACGTTTTCCAGGCTGCCATCCTTTTTTTGCTCGGCTATCAAAGCCGTCCGGCTGACTTTTAGCAACCTATCAAGTCCGTCTGACGTAGGCGCGATGAGCAAATCAGTAGATAGCTCTTCTAACTTTCCCGCGTCGGGCGTTTCCTCTCCAGTATCTGGCGCCTTTAACGTTACAGACTCAAGTTTATTCAGTTCGGGCGTGCTCGGAATATCAGCTTGCTGCGCCTCTGACCCTTTTTCGTTGTTTGATAACGTCGGCCCCGCAACTACCGCCTTTGCAGCGAGCTCCCGAACCTTCGATCTGGTTAAGGCCTGAACACTAGCTTCACCAAACAAAAGCCCCTTCTCGCGCAGGAGGTGATCGGACCTGTTTGAAAATAGGTACGGGTACTGGGGTGGCAGCATAGATGACACTGCCGCCTCCGTCTCAAGCGCTCCGAAAGGTCCTTCAATAAGCACTTTTGCTACCGGCAGACACACGCTATGAGCTTCCACGGCTTGCTTGATCCACGCGCACTCGCCCGTGAACATATGGGGTTCTACGTAAGACGGGTGAACTACATCCATCGTAGCTGCGGAATCGCGAAGCACTCGGCACTCTTTCCCGTTCACGAGGAGGTCTCGCATGTAAGGCTCGAGAAGCTTCATGTTCTCGTCAGTGCTGCCTATTGAAAAAAACACAACTTTTGGTGTTGTTTCCGGACACTGCGCCGAAAAGTGACCCGGCTTCTGGCACGTATAACAAACGCGCGCTTGCCTCATCTCGAACCGCTTTCTGCGTTCGGCTTCGGCTGCTGCCGTCTCCTTAGGTTCGGTCGCACTGCTTCCACTCGCATCCGCACTACGCGTGTTCCCCTTTGCTCTCATGGGTGTGAACTTCGGCCTCTCAAACTTCGAGCCAAATTCACCCTTTTGACCGTCCTTAGCTCCGCGAGCCCGACGCGTCACAAACTCCTCGGCTAGCTCAGCGGCTTTAGCCACCGTACAAACGTCTGGCCTATCCAAGACCCAGTATCGCACGTTCTCCGGTAACCGACTATAAAACTGTTCTAGCCCGAAACACTGCAGAACTTTATCGTGGTCACCAAACGCTTTCTCTTCTTTGAGCCACTCCTGCATGTTCGACATAAGCCTATACGCAAACTCTGTATATGACTCACTTCTGTCTTTCTCATTTTCCCGAAACTTCCGACGGAACGCCTCCGCAGACAGCCGGTACTTTTTTAGCAGACTCGATTTTACTTTGTCGAAATCCTCTGCTTCCTCTCTATCCAAGCGAGCGACTACGTCGGCCGCCTCGCCGGGTAACAAAGTGAGCAAGCGCTGTGGCCACGTTTCCCGAGAGAACCCCTGCTTCTCGCACGTTCGCTCAAAGTTAACCAGGAACAAACCAATGTCCTCTCCAAGCTTAAACGGCCGCATCAGGTCAGTCATTTTGAACAATACTCGTTCTCCTGCACCGTGTGCCTGACTTCCATTACGAGCGCGTTCCATCTCTACCTCGAGACGCTTCATTTCCAAAGCGTGTTTGCGCTCTTCTTTTTTCTCTTGTTGCTCTCGCTCTTTCTGTTCTTTACGTTCACGCTCTTCTTTTTCTTTCTGTTCTTTAAGTTCCCGCTCCTGTCTTTTTGACCTCTCCTCAATAGTCTCAAGGCATTCCGACAGCTCGTCATCCTCAGCCTCTAACTCAAGAATAGCCTTTAGCAGTTCAGGTTTTCTTAGTTTGTCTGAGACATCCAGACCCAACTCTCTTGCAAGCTCCAACAATTTCGGTTTGCGCAACGACTTCAAATCCATGGCTGCTCTGAATGCTGCTTTCTCTACTGCTTACTATTGTCTTGCCGCAAACTAACCCGGCAGCAACGACAACCACAATTACCAGCTCTGTTTCTGACACTAACAAAAGCCTGGCAAATCTCAGAAGAAGAAAGTCCCGCACTCACCAAACCTCGCAGCCAAGAGTCCAGCGCAGTCGTTCCGCTGCAGGCAACCAGTCATCACACAGGGCTCGTTGCACTGCTCCCGGATCGTCGATGAGCTGCTCAGCATACAGTCAACTGCATCTCTTCGCTGCTGGCCTCCGTTGTCGCGATCTCACCGCTGGCAGACAGTTGTTTGGAGTCGGAGGCGATCTCACCGCTGCCAACCAGATGTTTGGATCGCACCGCTGGTACGATCTGTTGGGAACTCGGCGCTGACGCCCGTGGTTGTACCTGGGTCGCAAGCCCCAAGGGTAGCGTTGGCCTGGCGGCCTGGGGTACAACTGGAAGCATCCGAAGGTCCCGGCAAAGCATGAGTCGACTGGTAACAACGAAACAACTTGTTTATTTTAACATCGCAAAGAGTTGGCGGTCAGGTTTGACCGAAGTAGAGAGACGGGAGAGCACTTCACTCAACAGAAGAAATCGGAGCCCTCCTTTTGGCGTCCGGGGGCAGCTGTTTTTATACTCTCGCAGTTGAGGGCAAGAAGGAACCCCTCAAAAGACGAGCACGTGAATGTACAATGGGCTAATGGTGACGCACACTGTCGAAGCGCTGCCGTAGCACCATGTCGAGCACGATCTCGTAGCACCCTGTCGTAGCGCTGCCGGTCGGGCACAATGACTGTAATGAGAGGATGATCCCTGCTTTCGCTTCGCCTGGTTCGGGCACAATGACTGGAATGAGAGGGTGATCCTTTGCGGTCGCATCGCCGCAGTCGCGCCTGGAAACACCTGCCGATGAGCGTTGCGGCGACGACGATCGGGCCAAAGTGTCTGCCGCCCCGCCGCAGTCGCGCCGGCAAAACCACGTGTCGCAGGCGAAACGCAACAACACATACACCGCTGGTATAGTGGTGGCTAATCTGTAACGTGATGCATCTCTTTCGTTACATACTATGAAATGCGACACCGGGCGCGGCTCGCAGGTTCGAACCAGCGGATGCGGCAGCGTAACTTTTGTTTGCCCTAATTTTATAAACACATACACCGCTGGTATAGTGGGGGCTAAACTGTTACCTGATTCATCTCTTTCGTTACATACTATGAAATGCGACACCGGGCGCGGCTCGCAGGTTCGAAACAGCGGATGCGGCAGCGTAACTTTTGTTTGCCCTAATTTTATATACACATACACCGCTGGTATAGTGGTGGCTAAACTGTAACCTGATTCATCTCTTTCGTTACATACTATAAAATGCGACACCGGGCGCGGCTCGCAGGTTCGAACCAGCGGATGCGGCAGCGTAACTTTTGTTTGCCCTAATTTTATATACACATACACCGCTGGTATAGTGGTGGCTAATCTGTAACGTGATGCATCTCTTTCGTTACATACTATGAAATGCGACACCGGGCGCGGCTCGCAGGTTCGAACCAGCGGATGCGGCAGCGTAACTTTTGTTTGCCCTAATTTTATATACACATACACCGCTGGTATAGTGGTGGCTAATCTGTAACCTGATTCATCTCTTTCATTACATACTATGAAATGCGACACCGGGCGCGGCTCGCAGGTTCGAACCAGCGGATGCGGCAGCGTAACTTTTGTTTGCCCTAATTTTATATACACATACACCGCTGGTATAGTGGTGGCTAATCTGTAACGTGATGCATCTCTTTCGTTATATACTATGAAATGCGACACCGGGCGCGGCTCGCAGGTTCGAAACAGCGGATGCGGCAGCGTAACTTTTGTTTGCCCTAATTTTATAAACACATACACCGCTGGTATAGTGGTGGCTAATCTGTAACGTGATGCATCTCTTTCGTTACATACTATGAAATGCGACACCGGGCGCGGCTCGCAGGTTCGAAACAGCGGATGCGGCAGCGTAACTTTTGTTTGCCCTAATTTTATAAACACATACACCGCTGGTATAGTGGGGGCTAAACTGTTACCTGATTCATCTCTTTCGTTACATACTATAAAATGCGACACCGGGCGCGGCTCGCAGGTTCGAACCAGCGGATGCGGCAGCGTAACTTTTGTTTGCCCTAATTTTATATACACATACACCGCTGGTATAGTGGTGGCTAATCTGTAACGTGATGCATCTCTTTCGTTACATACTATGAAATGCGACACCGGGCGCGGCTCGCAGGTTCGAACCAGCGGATGCGGCAGCGTAACTTTTGTTTGCCCTAATTTTATAAACACATACACCGCTGGTATAGTGGGGGCTAAACTGTTACCTGATTCATCTCTTTCGTTACATACTATAAAATGCGACACCGGGCGCGGCTCGCAGGTTCGAACCAGCGGATGCGGCAGCGTAACTTTTGTTTGCCCTAATTTTATATACACATACACCGCTGGTATAGTGGTGGCTAATCTGTAACGTGATGCATCTCTTTCGTTACATACTATGAAATGCGACACCGGGCGCGGCTCGCAGGTTCGAAACAGCGGATGCGGCAGCGTAACTTTTGTTTGCCCTAATTTTATATACACATACACCGCTGGTATAGTGGTGGCTAAACTGTAACCTGATTCATCTCTTTCGTTACATACTATAAAATGCGACACCGGGCGCGGCTCGCAGGTTCGAACCAGCGGATGCGGCAGCGTAACTTTTGTTTGCCCTAATTTTATATACACATACACCGCTGGTATAGTGGTGGCTAATCTGTAACGTGATGCATCTCTTTCGTTACATACTATGAAATGCGACACCGGGCGCGGCTCGCAGGTTCGAACCAGCGGATGCGGCAGCGTAACTTTTGTTTGCCCTAATTTTATATACACATACACCGCTGGTATAGTGGTGGCTAATCTGTAACCTGATTCATCTCTTTCATTACATACTATGAAATGCGACACCGGGCGCGGCTCGCAGGTTCGAACCAGCGGATGCGGCAGCGTAACTTTTGTTTGCCCTAATTTTATATACACATACACCGCTGGTATAGTGGTGGCTAATCTGTAACGTGATGCATCTCTTTCGTTATATACTATGAAATGCGACACCGGGCGCGGCTCGCAGGTTCGAAACAGCGGATGCGGCAGCGTAACTTTTGTTTGCCCTAATTTTATATACACATACACCGCTGGTATAGTGGTGGCTAATCTGTAACGTGATGCATCTCTTTCGTTATATACTATGAAATGCGACACCGGGCGCGACTCGCAGGTTCGAACCAGCGGATGCTGCAGCGTAACTTTTGTTTGCCCTAATTTTATAAACACATACACCGCTGGTATAGTGGTGGCTAATCTGTAACGTGATGCATCTCTTTCGTTACATACTATGAAATGCGACACCGGGCGCGGCTCGCAGGTTCGAAACAGCGGATGCGGCAGCGTAACTTTTGTTTGCCCTAATTTTATATACACATACACCGCTGGTATAGTGGTGGCTAAACTGTAACCTGATTCATCTCTTTCGTTACATACTATAAAATGCGACACCGGGCGCGGCTCGCAGGTTCGAACCAGCGGATGCGGCAGCGTAACTTTTGTTTGCCCTAATTTTATATACACATACACCGCTGGTATAGTGGTGGCTAATCTGTAACGTGATGCATCTCTTTCGTTACATACTATGAAATGCGACACCGGGCGCGGCTCGCAGGTTCGAACCAGCGGATGCGGCAGCGTAACTTTTGTTTGCCCTAATTTTATATACACATACACCGCTGGTATAGTGGTGGCTAATCTGTAACCTGATTCATCTCTTTCATTACATACTATGAAATGCGACACCGGGCGCGGCTCGCAGGTTCGAACCAGCGGATGCGGCAGCGTAACTTTTGTTTGCCCTAATTTTATATACACATACACCGCTGGTATAGTGGTGGCTAATCTGTAACGTGATGCATCTCTTTCGTTATATACTATGAAATGCGACACCGGGCGCGGCTCGCAGGTTCGAACCAGCGGATGCTGCAGCGTAACTTTTGTTTGCCCTAATTTTATAAACACATACACCGCTGGTATAGTGGTGGCTAATCTGTAACGTGATGCATCTCTTTCGTTACATACTATGAAATGCGACACCGGGCGCGGCTCGCAGGTTCGAAACAGCGGATGCGGCAGCGTAACTTTTGTTTGCCCTAATTTTATATACACATACACCGCTGGTATAGTGGTGGCTAAACTGTAACCTGATTCATCTCTTTCGTTACATACTATAAAATGCGACACCGGGCGCGGCTCGCAGGTTCGAACCAGCGGATGCGGCAGCGTAACTTTTGTTTGCCCTAATTTTATATACACATACACCGCTGGTATAGTGGTGGCTAATCTGTAACGTGATGCATCTCTTTCGTTACATACTATGAAATGCGACACCGGGCGCGGCTCGCAGGTTCGAACCAGCGGATGCGGCAGCGTAACTTTTGTTTGCCCTAATTTTATATACACATACACCGCTGGTACAGTGGTGGCTAATCTGTAACCTGATTCATCTCTTTCGTTACATACTATGAAATGCGACACCGGGCGCGGCTCGCAGGTTCGAACCAGCGGATGCGGCAGCGTAACTTTTGTTTGCCCTAATTTTATATACACATACACCGCTGGTATAGTGGTGGCTAATCTGTAACGTGATGCATCTCTTTCGTTATATACTATGAAATGCGACACCGGGCGCGGCTCGCAGGTTCGAACCAGCGGATGCGGCAGCGTAACTTTTGTTTGCCCTAATTTTATATACACATACACCGCTGGTATAGTGGTGGCTAATCTGTAACGTGATGCATCTCTTTCGTTACATACTATGAAATGCGACACCGGGCGCGGCTCGCAGGTTCGAACCAGCGGATGCGGCAGCGTAACTTTTGTTTGCCCTAATTTTATATACACATACACCGTTGGTATAGTGGTGGCTAATCTGTAACGTGATGCATCTCTTTCGTTACATACTATGAAATGCGACACCGGGCGCGGCTCGCAGGTTCGAACCAGCGGATGCGGCAGCGTAACTTTTGTTTGCCCTAATTTTATATACACATACACCGCTGGTATAGCCGAGGCTAAACTGTTACCTGATTCATCTCTTTCGTTACATAATATAAAATGCGACACCGGGCGCGGCTCGCAGGTTCGAACCAGCGGATGCGGCAGCGTAACTTTTGTTTGCCCTAATTTTATATACACATACACCGCTGGTATAGTGGTGGCTAATCTGTAACGTGATGCATCTCTTTCGTTATATACTATGAAATGCGACACCGGGCGCGGCTCGCAGGTTCGAACCAGCGGATGCGGCAGCGTAACTTTTGTTTGCCCTAATTTTATATACACATACACCGCTGGTATAGTGGTGGCTAATCTGTAACGTGATGCATCTCTTTCGTTACATACTATGAAATGCGACACCGGGCGCGGCTCGCAGGTTCGAACCAGCGGATACGGCAGCGTAACTTTTGTTTGCCCTAATTTTATACACACATACACCGCTGGTATAGCCGTGGCTAAACTGTAACCTGATTCATCTCTTTCGTTATATACTATAAAATGCGACACCGGGCGCGACTCGCAGGTTCGAACCAGCGGATGCGGCAGCGTAACTTTTGTTTGCCCTAATTTTATATACACATACACCGCTGGTATAGTGGTGGCTAATCTGTAACCTGATTCATCTCTTTCATTACATACTATGAAATGCGACACCGGGCGCGGCTCGCAGGTTCGAACCAGCGGATACGGCAGCGTAACTTTTGTTTGCCCTAATTTTATACACACATACACCGCTGGTATAGCCGTGGCTAAACTGTAACCTGATTCATCTCTTTCGTTATATACTATAAAATGCGACACCGGGCGCGACTCGCAGGTTCGAACCAGCGGATGCGGCAGCGTAACTTTTGTTTGCCCTAATTTTATACGCACATACACCGCTGGTATAGTGGTGGCTAAACTGTTACCTGATTCATCTCTTTCGTTATATGCTATAAAATGCGACACCGGGCGCGACTCGCAGGTTCGAACCAGCGGATGCGGCAGCGTAACTTTTGTTTGCCCTAATTTTATACGCACATACACCGCTGGTATAGTGGTGGCTAAACTGTAACGTTATGTATCTCTTTCGTTACATACTATGAAATGCGACACCGGGCGCGACTCGCAGGTTCGAACCAGCGGATGCGGCAGCGTAACTTTTGTTTGCGCTAATTTTATATACACATACACCGCTGGTATAGCCGTGGCTAAACTGTTACCTGATTCATCTCTTTTGTTACATACTATGAAATGCGACACCGGGCGCGACTCGCAGGTTCGAACCAGCGGATGCGGCAGCGTAACTTTTGTTTGCCCTAATTTTATATACACATACACCGCTGGTATAGCCGTGGCTAAACTGTTACCTGATTAATCTCTTTCGTTATATACTATGAAATGCGACACCGGGCGCGACTCGCAGGTTCGAACCAGCGGATGCGGCAGCGTAACTTTTGTTTGCCCTAATTTTATATACACATACACCGCTGGTATAGTGGTGGCTAATCTGTAACGTGATGCATCTCTTTTGTTACATACTATGAAATGCGACACCGGGCGCGACTCGCAGGTTCGAACCAGCGGATGCGGCAGCGTAACTTTTGTTTGCCCTAATTTTATATACACATACACCGCTGGTATAGTGGTGGCTAAACTGTTACCTGATTCATCTCTTTCGTTATATGCTATAAAATGCGACACCGGGCGCGACTCGCAGGTTCGAACCAGCGGATGCGGCAGCGTAACTTTTGTTTGCCCTAATTTTATATACACATACACCGCTGGTATAGCCGTGGCTAAACTGTTACCTGATTCATCTCTTTCGTTATATACTATGAAATGCGACACCGGGCGCGACTCGCAGGTTCGAACCAGCGGATGCGGCAGCGTAACTTTTGTTTGCCCTAATTTTATACACACATACACCGCTGGTATAGTGGTGGCTAATCTGTAACCTGATTCATCTCTTTCGTTACATACTATGGAATGCGACACCGGGCGCGGCTCGCAGGTTCGAACCAGCGGATGCGGCAGCGTAACTTTTGTTTGCCCTAATTTTATATACACATACACCGCTGGTATAGTGGTGGCTAAACTGTTACCTGATTCATCTCTTTCGTTATATGCTATAAAATGCGACACCGGGCGCGACTCGCAGGTTCGAACCAGCGGATGCGGCAGCGTAACTTTTGTTTGCCCTAATTTTATATACACATACACCGCTGGTATAGTGGTGGCTAATCTGTAACGTGATTCATCTCTTTCGTTACATACTATGAAATGCGACACCGGGCGCGACTCGCAGGTTCGAACCAGCGGATGCGGCAGCGTAACTTTTGTTTGCCCTAATTTTATAAACACATACACCGCTGGTATAGTGGGGGCTAAACTGTTACCTGATTCATCTCTTTCGTTATATACTATGAAATGCGACACCGGGCGCGACTCGCAGGTTCGAACCAGCGGATGCGGCAGCGTAACTTTTGTTTGCCCTAATTTTATATACACATACACCGCTGGTATAGTGGTGGCTAATCTGTAACCTGATTCATCTCTTTCGTTACATACTATGAAATGCGACACCGGGCGCGACTCGCAGGTTCGAACCAGCGGATGCGGCAGCGTAACTTTTGTTTGCCCTAATTTTATATACACATACACCGCTGGTATAGTGGTGGCTAATCTGTAACGTGATTCATCTCTTTCGTTACATACTATGAATTGCGACACCGGGCGCGACTCGCAGGTTCGAACCAGCGGATGCTGCAGCGTAACTTTTGTTTGCCCTAATTTTATAAACACATACACCGCTGGTATAGTGGGGGCTAAACTGTTACCTGATTCATCTCTTTCGTTACATACTATGAAATGCGACACCGGGCGCGACTCGCAGGTTCGAACCAGCGGATGCGGCAGCGTAACTTTTGTTTGCCCTAATTTTATATACACATACACCGCTGGTATAGTGGTGGCTAATCTGTAACCTGATTCATCTCTTTCGTTACATACTATGAAATGCGACACCGGGCGCGACTCGCAGGTTCGAACCAGCGGACGCGGCAGCGTAACTTTTGTTTGCCCTAATTTTATATACACATACACCGCTGGTATAGTGGTGGCTAATCTGTAACGTGATTCATCTCTTTCGTTACATACTATGAATTGCGACACCGGGCGCGACTCGCAGGTTCGAACCAGCGGATGCTGCAGCGTAACTTTTGTTTGCCCTAATTTTATATACACATACACCGCTGGTATAGTGGTGGCTAATCTGTAACGTGATTCATCTCTTTCGTTACATACTATGAATTGCGACACCGGGCGCGACTCGCAGGTTCGAACCAGCGGATGCGGCAGCGTAACTTTTGTTTGCCCTAATTTTATATACACATACACCGCTGGTATAGTGGTGGCTAATCTGTAACGTGATTCATCTCTTTCGTTACATACTATGAATTGCGACACCGGGCGCGACTCGCAGGTTCGAACCAGCGGATGCTGCAGCGTAACTTTTGTTTGCCCTAATTTTATAAACACATACACCGCTGGTATAGTGGGGGCTAAACTGTTACCTGATTCATCTCTTTCGTTACATACTATGAAATGCGACACCGGGCGCGACTCGCAGGTTCGAACCAGCGGACGCGGCAGCGTAACTTTTGTTTGCCCTAATTTTATATACACATACACCGCTGGTATAGTGGTGGCTAATCTGTAACCTGATTCATCTCTTTCGTTACATACTATGAAATGCGACACCGGGCGCGACTCGCAGGTTCGAACCAGCGGATGCGGCAGCGTAACTTTTGTTTGCCCTAATTTTATATACACATACACCGCTGGTATAGTGGTGGCTAATCTGTAACGTGATTCATCTCTTTCGTTACATACTATGAATTGCGACACCGGGCGCGACTCGCAGGTTCGAACCAGCGGATGCTGCAGCGTAACTTTTGTTTGCCCTAATTTTATAAACACATACACCGCTGGTATAGTGGGGGCTAAACTGTTACCTGATTCATCTCTTTCGTTACATACTATGAAATGCGACACCGGGCGCGACTCGCAGGTTCGAACCAGCGGATGCGGCAGCGTAACTTTTGTTTGCCCTAATTTTATATACACATACACCGCTGGTATAGTGGTGGCTAATCTGTAACCTGATTCATCTCTTTCGTTACATACTATGAAATGCGACACCGGGCGCGACTCGCAGGTTCGAACCAGCGGATGCTGCAGCGTAACTTTTGTTTGCCCTAATTTTATATACACATACACCGCTGGTATAGTGGTGGCTAATCTGTAACGTGATTCATCTCTTTCGTTATATACTATGAAATGCGACACCGGGCGCGACTCGCAGGTTCGAACCAGCGGATGCGGCAGCGTAACTTTTGTTTGCCCTAATTTTATACACACATACACCGCTGGTATAGTGGTGGCTAATCTGTAACCTGATTCATCTCTTTCGTTATATGCTATAAAATGCGACACCGGGCGCGACTCGCAGGTTCGAACCAGCGGATGCGGCAGCGTAACTTTTGTTTGCCCTAATTTTATATACACATACACCGCTGGTATAGTGGTGGCTAATCTGTAACCTGATGCATCTCTTTCGTTATATGCTATAAAATGCGACACCGGGCGCGACTCGCAGGTTCGAACCAGCGGATGCGGCAGCGTAACTTTTGTTTGCCCTAATTTTATATACACATACACCGCTGGTATAGCCGTGGCTAAACTGTTACCTGATTCATCTCTTTCGTTATATACTATGAAATGCGACACCGGGCGCGACTCGCAGGTTCGAACCAGCGGATGCGGCAGCGTAACTTTTGTTTGCCCTAATTTTATATACACATACACCGCTGGTATAGCCGTGGCTAAACTGTTACCTGATTCATCTCTTTCGTTATATACTATGAAATGCGACACCGGGCGCGGCTCGCAGGTTCGAACCAGCGGATGCGGCAGCGTAACTTTTGTTTGCCCTAATTTTATATACACATACACCGCTGGTATAGTGGTGGCTAATCTGTAACGTGATGCATCTCTTTCGTTACATACTATGAAATGCGACACCGGGCGCGGCTCGCAGGTTCGAAACAGCGGATGCGGCAGCGTAACTTTTGTTTGCCCTAATTTTATATACACATACACCGCTGGTATAGTGGTGGCTAAACTGTAACCTGATTCATCTCTTTCGTTACATACTATAAAATGCGACACCGGGCGCGGCTCGCAGGTTCGAACCAGAGGATGCGGCAGCGTAACTTTTGTTTGCCCTAATTTTATATACACATACACCGCTGGTATAGTGGTGGCTAATCTGTAACGTGATGCATCTCTTTCGTTACATACTATGAAATGCGACACCGGGCGCGGCTCGCAGGTTCGAACCAGCGGATGCGGCAGCGTAACTTTTGTTTGCCCTAATTTTATACACACATACACCGCTGGTATAGCCGTGGCTAAACTGTTACCTGATTCATCTCTTTCGTTACATACTATAAAATGCGACACCGGGCGCGACTCGCAGGTTCGAACCAGCGGATGCGGCAGCGTAACTTTTGTTTGCCCTAATTTTATATACACATACACCGCTGGTATAGTGGTGGCTAATCTGTAACGTGATGCATCTCTTTTGTTACATACTATGAAATGCGACACCGGGCGCGGCTCGCAGGTTCGAACCAGCGGATGCGGCAGCGTAACTTTTGTTTGCCCTAATTTTATACACACATACACCGCTGGTATAGCCGTGGCTAAACTGTTACCTGATTCATCTCTTTCGTTACATACTATAAAATGCGACAACGGGCGCGACTCGCAGTTTCGAACCAGCGGATGCGGCAGCGTAACTTTTGTTTGCCCTAATTTTATATACACATACACCGCTGGTATAGTGGTGGCTAATCTGTAACGTGATGCATCTCTTTTGTTACATACTATGAAATGCGACACCGGGCGCGGCTCGCAGGTTCGAACCAGCGAATGCGGCAGTGTAACTTTTGTTTGCCCTAATTTTATATACACATACACCGCTGGTATAGCCGAGGCTAAACTGTTACCTGATTCATCTCTTTCGTTATATACTATAAAATGCGACACTGGGCGCGGCTCGCAGGTTCGAACCAGCGGATGCGGCAGCGTAACTTTTGTTTGCCCTAATTTTATATACACATACACCGCTGGTATTGTGGTGGCTAATCTGTAACGTGATGCATCTCTTTCGTTACATACTATGATATGCGACACCGGGCGCGGCTCGCAGGTTCGAAACAGCGGATGCGGCAGCGTAACTTTTGTTTGCCCTAATTTTATATACACATACACCGCTGGTATAGTGGTGGCTAAACTGTAACCTGATTCATCTCTTTCGTTACATACTATAAAATGCGACACCGGGCGCGGCTCGCAGGTTCGAACCAGCGGATGCGGCAGCCTAACTTTTGTTTGCCCTAATTTTATACACACATACACCGCTGGTATAGTGGTGGCTAATCTGTAACGTGATGCATCTCTTTTGTTACATACTATGAAATGCGACACCGGGCGCGGCTCGCAGGTTCGAACCAGCGGATGCGGCCGCGGAGCTTTTGTTTGCCCTAATTTTATATACACATTCACCGCTGGTATAGTGGTGGCTAAACTGTAACCTTATTCATCTCTTTCGTTACATACTATAAAATGCGACACCGGGCGCGGCTCGCAGGTTCGAACCAGCGGATGCGGCAGCCTAACTTTTGTTTGCCCTAATTTTATACACACATACACCGCTGGTATAGTGGTGGCTAATCTGTAACGTGATGCATCTCTTTTGTTACATACTATGAAATGCGACACCGGGAGCGGCTCGCAGGTTCGAACCAGCGGATGCGGCCGCGGAGCTTTTGTTTGCCCTAATTTTATATACACATACACCGCTGGTATAGTGGTGGCTAAACTGTAACCTGATTCATCTCTTTCGTTACATACTATAAAATGCGACACCGGGCGCGGCTCGCAGGTTCGAACCAGCGGATGCGGCAGCCTAACTTTTGTTTGCCCTAATTTTATACACACATACACCGCTGGTATAGTGGTGGCTAATCTGTAACGTGATGCATCTCTTTTGTTACATACTATGAAATGCGACACCGGGCGCGGCTCGCAGGTTCGAACCAGCGGATGCGGCCGCGGAGCTTTTGTTTGCCCTAATTTTATATACACATACACCGCTGGTATAGTGGTGGCTAAACTGTAACCTGATTCATCTCTTTCGTTATATGCTATAAAATGCGACACCGGGCGCGACTCGCAGGTTCGAAACAGCGGATGCGGCAGCGTAACTTTTGTTTGCCCTAATTTTATATACACATACACCGCTGGTATAGTGGTGGCTAATCTGTAACGTGATGCATCTCTTTCGTTACATACTATGAAATGCGACACCGGGCGCGGCTCGCAGGTTCGAAACAGCGGATGCGGCAGCGTAACTTTTGTTTGCCCTAATTTTATATACACATACACCGCTGGTATAGTGGTGGCTAAACTGTAACCTGATTCATCTCTTTCGTTATATACTATAAAATGCGACACCGGGCGCGACTCGCAGGTTCGAACCAGCGGATGCGGCAGCGTAACTTTTGTTTGCCCTAATTTTATATACACATACACCGCTGGTATAGTGGTGGCTAATCTGTAACGTGATTCATCTCTTTCGTTACATACTATGAAATGCGACACCGGGCGCGGCTCGCAGGTTCGAACCAGCGAATGCGGCAGCGTAACTTTTGTTTGCCCTAATTTTATATACACATACACCGCTGGTATAGCCGAGGCTAAACTGTTACCTGATTCATCTCTTTCGTTACATACTATAAAATGCGACACCGGGCGCGGCTCGCAGGTTCGAACCAGCGGATGCGGCAGCGTAACTTTTGTTTGCCCTAATTTTATATACACATACACCGCTGGTATAGTGGTGGCTAATCTGTAACGTGATGCATCTCTTTCGTTACATACTATGATATGCGACACCGGGTGCGGCTCGCAGGTTCGAAACAGCGGATGCGGCAGCGTAACTTTTGTTAGCCCTAATTTTATATACACATACACCGCTGGTATAGTGGTGGCTAAACTGTAACCTGATTCATCTCTTTCGTTACATACTATAAAATGCGACACCGGGCGCGACTCGCAGGTTCGAACCAGCGGATGCGGCAGCGTAACTTTTGTTTGCCCTAATTTTATATACACATACACCGCTGGTATAGCCGTGGCTAATCTGTAACCTGATTCATCTCTTTCGTTACATACTATGGAATGCGACACCGGGCGCGGCTCGCAGGTTCGAACCAGCGGATGCGGCAGCGTAACTTTTGTTTGCCCTAATTTTATATACACATACACCGCTGGTATAGTGGTGGCTAATCTGTAACGTGATTCATCTCTTTCGTTACATACTATGAAATGCGACACCGGGCGCGACTCGCAGGTTCGAACCAGCGGATACGGCAGCGTAACTTTTGTTTGCCCTAATTTTATAAACACATACACCGCTGGTATAGTGGGGGCTAAACTGTAACGTGATTCATCTCTTTCGTTATATGCTATAAAATGCGACACCGGGCGCGACTCGCAGGTTCGAACCAGCGGATGCGGCAGCGTAACTTTTGTTTGCCCTAATTTTATATACACATACACCGCTGGTATAGTGGTGGCTAATCTGTAACGTGATTCATCTCTTTCGTTACATACTATGAAATGCGACACCGGGCGCGACTCGCAGGTTCGAACCAGCGGATACGGCAGCGTAACTTTTGTTTGCCCTAATTTTATAAACACATACACCGCTGGTATAGTGGTGGCTAAACTGTTACCTGATTCATCTCTTTCGTTATATGCTATAAAATGCGACACCGGGCGCGACTCGCAGGTTCGAACCAGCGGATGCGGCAGCGTAACTTTTGTTTGCCCTAATTTTATATACACATACACCGCTGGTATAGTGGTGGCTAATCTGTAACCTGATTCATCTCTTTCGTTACATACTATGAAATGCGACACCGGGCGCGACTCGCAGGTTCGAACCAGCGGATACGGCAGCGTAACTTTTGTTTGCCCTAATTTTATAAACACATACACCGCTGGTATAGTGGTGGCTAAACTGTTACCTGATTCATCTCTTTCGTTATATACTATGAAATGCGACACCGGGCGCGACTCGCAGGTTCGAACCAGCGGATGCGGCAGCGTAACTTTTGTTTGCCCTAATTTTATATACACATACACCGCTGGTATAGTGGTGGCTAATCTGTAACCTGATTCATCTCTTTCGTTACATACTATGAAATGCGACACCGGGCGCGACTCGCAGGTTCGAACCAGCGGATACGGCAGCGTAACTTTTGTTTGCCCTAATTTTATAAACACATACACCGCTGGTATAGTGGTGGCTAAACTGTTACCTGATTCATCTCTTTCGTTATATGCTATAAAATGCGACACCGGGCGCGACTCGCAGGTTCGAACCAGCGGATGCGGCAGCGTAACTTTTGTTTGCCCTAATTTTATATACACATACACCGCTGGTATAGTGGTGGCTAATCTGTAACCTGATTCATCTCTTTCGTTACATACTATGAAATGCGACACCGGGCGCGACTCGCAGGTTCGAACCAGCGGATACGGCAGCGTAACTTTTGTTTGCCCTAATTTTATAAACACATACACCGCTGGTATAGTGGGGGCTAAACTGTTACCTGATTCATTTCTTTCGTTATATACTATGAAATGCGACACCGGGCGCGACTCGCAGGTTCGAACCAGCGGATGCGGCAGCGTAACTTTTGTTTGCCCTAATTTTATATACACATACACCGCTGGTATAGTGGTGGCTAATCTGTAACCTGATTCATCTCTTTCGTTACATACTATGAAATGCGACACCGGGCGCGGCTCGCAGGTTCGAAACAGCGGATGCGGCAGCGTAACTTTTGTTTGCCCTAATTTTATATACACATACACCGCTGGTATAGTGGTGGCTAAACTGTAACCTGATTCATCTCTTTCGTTACATACTATAAAATGCGACACCGGGCGCGGCTCGCAGGTTCGAACCAGCGGATGCGGCAGCGTAACTTTTGTTTGCCCTAATTTTATATACACATACACCGCTGGTATAGTGGGGGCTAAACTGTTACCTGATTCATTTCTTTCGTTATATACTATGAAATGCGACACCGGGCGCGACTCGCAGGTTCGAAACAGCGGATGCGGCAGCGTAACTTTTGTTTGCCCTAATTTTATAAACACATACACCGCTGGTATAGTGGTGGCTAATCTGTAACGTGATTCATCTCTTTCGTTACATACTATGAAATGCGACACCGGGCGCGGCTCGCAGGTTCGAAACAGCGGATGCGGCAGCGTAACTTTTGTTTGCCCTAATTTTATATACACATACACCGCTGGTATAGTGGTGGCTAAACTGTAACCTGATTCATCTCTTTCGTTACATACTATAAAATGCGACACCGGGCGCGGCTCGCAGGTTCGAACCAGCGGATGCGGCAGCGTAACTTTTGTTTGCCCTAATTTTATATACACATACACCGCTGGTATAGTGGTGGCTAATCTGTAACGTGATGCATCTCTTTCGTTACATACTATGAAATGCGACACCGGGCGCGACTCGCAGGTTCGAACCAGCGGATGCGGCAGCGTAACTTTTGTTTGCCCTAATTTTATATACACATACACCGCTGGTATAGTGGTGGCTAAACTGTAACCTGATTCATCTCTTTCGTTACATACTATGAAATGCGACACCGGGCGCGGCTCGCAGGTTCGAAACAGCGGATGCGGCAGCGTAACTTTTGTTTGCCCTAATTTTATATACACATACACCGCTGGTATAGTGGTGGCTAAACTGTAACCTGATTCATCTCTTTCGTTACATACTATAAAATGCGACACCGGGCGCGGCTCGCAGGTTCGAACCAGCGGATGCGGCAGCGTAACTTTTGTTTGCCCTAATTTTATATACACATACACCGCTGGTATAGTGGTGGCTAATCTGTAACGTGATGCATCTCTTTCGTTACATACTATGAAATGCGACACCGGGCGCGACTCGCAGGTTCGAACCAGCGGATGCGGCAGCGTAACTTTTGTTTGCCCTAATTTTATATACACATACACCGCTGGTATAGTGGTGGCTAATCTGTAACCTGATTCATCTCTTTCGTTACATACTATGAAATGCGACACCGGGCGCGGCTCGCAGGTTCGAACCAGCGGATGCGGCAGCGTAACTTTTGTTTGCCCTAATTTTATAAACACATACACCGCTGGTATAGTGGGGGCTAAACTGTTACCTGATTCATTTCTTTCGTTATATACTATGAAATGCGACACCGGGCGCGACTCGCAGGTTCGAAACAGCGGATGCGGCAGCGTAACTTTTGTTTGCCCTAATTTTATATACACATACACCGCTGGTATAGTGGTGGCTAATCTGTAACGTGATTCATCTCTTTCGTTACATACTATGAAATGCGACACCGGGCGCGGCTCGCAGGTTCGAACCAGCGGATGCGGCAGCGTAACTTTTGTTTGCCCTAATTTTATATACACATACACCGCTGGTATAGTGGTGGCTAATCTGTAACGTGATGCATCTCTTTCGTTACATACTATGAAATGCGACACCGGGCGCGGCTCGCAGGTTCGAACCAGCGGATGCGGCAGCGTAACTTTTGTTTGCCCTAATTTTATATACACATACACCGCTGGTATAGTGGTGGCTAATCTGTAACGTGATGCATCTCTTTCGTTACATACTATGAAATGCGATACCGGGCGCGGCTCGCAGGTTCGAACCAGCGGATGCGGCAGCGTAACTTTTGTTTGCCCTAATTTTATACACACATACACCGCTAGTATAGCCGTGGCTAAACTGTTACCTGATTCATCTCTTTCGTTACATACTATGAAATGCGACACCGGGCGCGGCTCGCAGGTTCGAACCAGCGGATACGGCAGCGTAACTTTTGTTTGCCCTAATTTTATAAACACATACACCGCTGGTATAGTGGGGGCTAAACTGTTACCTGATTCATTTCTTTCGTTATATACTATTAAATGCGACACCGGGCGCGACTCGCAGGTTCGAACCAGCGGACGCGGCAGCGTAACTTTTGTTTGCCCTAATTTTATATACACATACACCGCTGGTATAGTGGTGGCTAAACTGTAACCTGATTCATCTCTTTCGTTACATACTATAAAATGCGACACCGGGCGCGGCTCGCAGGTTCGAACCAGCGGATGCGGCAGCGTAACTTTTGTTTGCCCTAATTTTATATACACATACACCGCTGGTATAGTGGTGGCTAATCTGTAACGTGATGCATCTCTTTCGTTACATACTATGAAATGCGACACCGGGCGCGGCTCGCAGGTTCGAACCAGCGGATGCGGCAGCGTAACTTTTGTTTGCCCTAATTTTATACACACATACACCGCTAGTATAGCCGTGGCTAAACTGTTACCTGATTCATCTCTTTCGTTACATACTATAAAATGCGACACCGGGCGCGACTCGCAGGTTCGAACCAGCGGATGCGGCAGCGTAACTTTTGTTTGCCCTAATTTTATATACACATACACCGCTGGTATATTGGTGGCTAATCTGTAACGTGATGCATCTCTTTTGTTACATACTATGAAATGCGACACCGGGCGCGGCTCGCAGGTTCGAACCAGCGGATGCGGCAGCGTAACTTTTGTTTGCCCTAATTTTATACACACATACACCGCTAGTATAGCCGTGGCTAAACTGTTACCTGATTCATCTCTTTCGTTACATACTATAAGATGCGACACCGGGCGCGGCTCGCAGGTTCGAACCAGCGGATGCGGCAGCGTAACTTTTGTTTGCCCTAATTTTATATACACATACACCGCTGGTATAGTGGTGGCTAATCTGTAACGTGATGCATCTCTTTTGTTACATACTATGAAATGCGACACCGGGCGCGGCTCGCAGGTTCGAACCAGCGGATGCGGCAGCGTAACTTTTGTTTGCCCTAATTTTATACACACATACACCACTGGTATAGCCGTGGCTAAACTGTTACCTGATTCATTTCTTTCGTTATATACTATTAAATGCGACACCGGGCGCGACTCGCAGGTTCGAACCAGCGGACGCGGCAGCGTAACTTTTGTTTGCCCTAATTTTATATACACATACACCGCTGGTATAGTGGTGGCTAAACTGTAACCTGATTCATCTCTTTCGTTACATACTATAAAATGCGACACCGGGCGCGGCTCGCAGGTTCGAACCAGCGGATGCGGCAGCGTAACTTTTGTTTGCCCTAATTTTATATACACATACACCGCTGGTATAGTGGTGGCTAATCTGTAACGTGATGCATCTCTTTCGTTACATACTATGAAATGCGACACCGGGCGCGGCTCGCAGGTTCGAACCAGCGGATGCGGCAGCGTAACTTTTGTTTGCCCTAATTTTATACACACATACACCGCTAGTATAGCCGTGGCTAAACTGTTACCTGATTCATCTCTTTCGTTACATACTATAAAATGCGACACCGGGCGCGACTCGCAGGTTCGAACCAGCGGATGCGGCAGCGTAACTTTTGTTTGCCCTAATTTTATATACACATACACCGCTGGTATAGTGGTGGCTAATCTGTAACGTGATGCATCTCTTTTGTTACATACTATGAAATGCGACACCGGGCGCGGCTCGCAGGTTCGAACCAGCGGATGCGGCAGCGTAACTTTTGTTTGCCCTAATTTTATACACACATACACCGCTGGTATAGCCGTGGCTAAACTGTTACCTGATTCATCTCTTTCGTTACATACTATAAGATGCGACACCGGGCGCGACTCGCAGTTTCGAACCAGCGGATGCGGCAGCGTAATTTTGTTTGCCCTAATTTTATATACACATACACCGCTGGTATAGTGGTGGCTAATCTGTAACGTGATGCATCTCTTTTGTTACATACTATGAAATGCGACACCGGGCGCGGCTCGCAGGTTCGAACCAGCGAATGCGGCAGTGTAACTTTTGTTTGCCCTAATTTTATATACACATACACCGCTGGTATAGCCGAGGCTAAACTGTTACCTGATTCATCTCTTTCGTTACATACTATAAAATGCGACACTGGGCGCGGCTCGCAGGTTCGAACCAGCGGATGCGGCAGCGTAACTTTTGTTTGCCCTAATTTTATATACACATACACCGCTGGTATAGTGGTGGCTAATCTGTAACGTGATGCATCTCTTTCGTTACATACTATGATATGCGACACCGGGCGCGGCTCGCAGGTTCGAAACAGCGGATGCGGCAGCGTAACTTTTGTTTGCCCTAATTTTATATACACATACACCGCTGGTATAGTGGTGGCTAAACTGTAACCTGATTCATCTCTTTCGTTACATACTATAAAATGCGACACCGGGCGCGGCTCGCAGGTTCGAACCAGCGGATGCGGCAGCCTAACTTTTGTTTGCCCTAATTTTATACACACATACACCGCTGGTATAGTGGTGGCTAATCTGTAACGTGATGCATCTCTTTTGTTACATACTATGAAATGCGACACCGGGCGCGGCTCGCAGGTTCGAACCAGCGGATGCGGCCGCGGAGCTTTTGTTTGCCCTAATTTTATATACACATACACCGCTGGTATAGTGGTGGCTTAACTGTAACCTTATTCATCTCTTTCGTTACATACTATAAAATGCGACACCGGGCGCGGCTCGCAGGTTCGAACCAGCAGATGCGGCAGCCTAACTTTTGTTTGCCCTAATTTTATACACACATACACCGCTGGTATAGTGGTGGCTAATCTGTAACGTGATGCATCTCTTTCGTTACATACTATGAAATGCGACACCGGGCGCGGCTCGCAGGTTCGAACCAGCGGATGCGGCCGCGGAGCTTTTGTTTGCCCTAATTTTATATACACTTACACCGCTGGTATAGTGGTGGCTAAACTGTAACCTGATTCATCTCTTTCGTTACATACTATAAAATGCGACACCGGGCGCGGCTCGCAGGTTCGAACCAGCGGATGCGGCAGCCTAACTTTTGTTTGCCCTAATTTTATACACACATACACCGCTGGTATAGTGGTGGCTAATCTGTAACGTGATGCATCTCTTTCGTTACATACTATGAAATGCGACACCGGGCGCGGCTCGCAGGTTCGAACCAGCGGATGCGGCCGCGGAGCTTTTGTTTGCCCTAATTTTATATACACATACACCGCTGGTATAGTCGTGGCTAAACTGTAACCTGATTCATCTCTTTCGTTACATGCTATAAAATACGACACCGGGCGCGACTCGCAGGTTCGAAACAGCGGATGCGGCAGCCTAACTTTTGTTTGCCCTAATTTTATACACACATACACCGCTGGTATAGTGGTGGCTAATCTGTAACGTGATGCATCTCTTTTGTTACATACTATGAAATGCGACACCGGGCGCGGCTCGCAGGTTCGAACCAGCGGATGCGGCCGCGGAGCTTTTGTTTGCCCTAATTTTATATACACATACACCGCTGGTATAGGGGTGGCTAAACTGTAACCTGATTCATCTCTTTCGTTACATACTATAAAATGCGACACCGGGCGCGGCTCGCAGGTTCGAACCAGCGGATGCGGCAGCCTAACTTTTGTTTGCCCTAATTTTATACACACATACACCGCTGGTATAGTGGTGGCTAATCTGTAACGTGATGCATCTCTTTTGTTACATACTATGAAATGCGACACCGGGCGCGGCTCGCAGGTTCGAACCAGCGGATGCGGCCGCGGAGCTTTTGTTTGCCCTAATTTTATATACACATAC
The DNA here is from genome assembly GCF_050947875.1 of Dermacentor variabilis. Lineage (NCBI taxonomy): Eukaryota > Metazoa > Arthropoda > Arachnida > Ixodida > Ixodidae > Dermacentor > Dermacentor variabilis. Next base: position 39,302 of record NW_027460295.1, on the reverse strand, counting down.
ACCGCTGGTATAGTGGTGGCTAAACTGTAACCTGATTCATCTCTTTCGTTATATGCTATAAAATGCGACACCGGGCGCGACTCGCAGGTTCGAACCAGCGGATGCGGCAGCCTAACTTTTGTTTGCCCTAATTTTATACACACATACACCGCTGGTATAGTGGTGGCTAATCTGTAACGTGATGCATCTCTTTCGTTACATACTATGAAATGCAACACCGGGCGCGGCTCGCAGGTTCGAAACAGCGGATGCGGCAGCGTAACTTTTGTTTGCCCTAATTTTATATACACATACACCGCTGGTATAGTGGTGGCTAAACTGTAACCTGATTCATCTCTTTCGTTATATGCTATAAAATGCGACACCGGGCGCAACTCGCAGGTTCGAAACAGCGGATGCGGCAGCGTAACTTTTGTTTGCCCTAATTTTATATACACATACACCGCTGGTATAGTGGTGGCTAATCTGTAACGTGATGCATCTCTTTTGTTACATACTATGAAATGCGACACCGGGCGCGGCTCGCAGGTTCGAACCAGCGAATGCGGCAGCGTAACTTTTGTTTGCCCTAATTTTATATACACATACACCGCTGGTATAGCCGAGGCTAAACTGTTACCTGATTCATCTCTTTCGTTACATACTATAAAATGCGACACCGGGCGCGGCTCGCAGGTTCGAACCAGCGGATGCGGCAGCGTAACTTTTGTTTGCCCTAATTTTATATACACATACACCGCTGGTATAGTGGTGGCTAATCTGTAACGTGATGCATCTCTTTCGTTACATACTATGATATGCGACACCGGGTGCGGCTCGCAGGTTCGAAACAGCGGATGCGGCAGCGTAACTTTTGTTTGCCCTAATTTTATATACACATACACCGCTGGTATAGTGGTGGCTAAACTGTAACCTGATTCATCTCTTTCGTTACATACTATAAAATACGACACCGGGCGCGACTCGCAGGTTCGAACCAGCGGATGCGGCAGCGTAACTTTTGTTTGCCCTAATTTTATATACACATACACCGCTGGTATAGTGGTGGCTAAACTGTAACGTTATGTATCTATTTCGTTACATACTATGAAATGCGACACCGGGCGCGACTCGCAGGTTCGAACCAGCGGATGCGGCAGCGTAACTTTTGTTTGCCCTAATTTTATATACACATACACCGCTGGTATAGTGGTGGCTAATCTGTAACGTGATGCATCTCTTTCGTTACATACTATGAAATGCGACACCGGGCGCGGCTCGCAGGTTCGAACCAGCGAATGCGGCAGCGTAACTTTTGTTTGCCCTAATTTTATATACACATACACCGCTGGTATAGTGGTGGCTAAACTGTAACCTGATTCATCTCTTTCGTTATATACTATAAAATGCGACACCGGGCGCGACTCGCAGGTTCGAACCAGCGGATGCGGCAGCGTAACTTTTGTTTGCCCTAATTTTATATACACATACACCGCTGGTATAGTGGTGGCTAATCTGTAACGTGATGCATCTCTTTTGTTACATACTATGAAATGCGACACCGGGCGCGGCTCGCAGGTTCGAACCAGCGAATGCGGCAGCGTAACTTTTGTTTGCCCTAATTTTATATACACATACACCGCTGGTATAGCCGAGGCTAAACTGTTACCTGATTCATCTCTTTCGTTACATACTATAAAATGCGACACCGGGCGCGGCTCGCAGGTTCGAACCAGCGGATGCGGCAGCGTAACTTTTGTTTGCCCTAATTTTATATACACATACACCGCTGGTATAGTGGTGGCTAATCTGTAACGTGATGCATCTCTTTCGTTACATACTATGATATGCGACACCGGGTGCGGCTCGCAGGTTCGAAACAGCGGATGCGGCAGCGTAACTTTTGTTTGCCCTAATTTTATATACACATACACCGCTGGTATAGTGGTGGCTAAACTGTAACCTGATTCATCTCTTTCGTTACATACTATAAAATGCGACACCGGGCGCGACTCGCAGGTTCGAACCAGCGGATGCGGCAGCGTAACTTTTGTTTGCCCTAATTTTATATACACATACACCGCTGGTATAGTGGTGGCTAAACTGTAACGTTATGTATCTATTTCGTTACATACTATGAAATGCGACACCGGGCGCGACTCGCAGGTTCGAACCAGCGGATGCGGCAGCGTAACTTTTGTTTGCCCTAATTTTATATACACATACACCGCTGGTATAGTGGTGGCTAAACTGTAACGTTATGTATCTATTTCGTTACATACTATAAAATGCGACACCGGGCGCGACTCGCAGGTTCGAACCAGCGGATGCGGCAGCGTAACTTTTGTTTGCCCTAATTTTATATACACATACACCGCTGGTATAGTGGTGGCTAAACTGTAACGTTATGTATCTATTTCGTTACATACTATGAAATGCGACACCGGGCGCGGCTCGCAGGTTCGAACCAGCGGATGCGGCAGCGGAGCTTTTGTTTGCCCTAATTTTATACACACATACACCGCTGGTATAGCCGTGGCTAAACTGTAACCTGATTCATCTCTTTCGTTACATACTATAAAATGCGACACCGGGCGCGACTCGCAGGTTCGAACCAGCGGATGCGGCAGCGTAACTTTTGTTTTCCCTAATTTTATATACACATACACCGCTGGTATAGTGGTGGCTAATCTGTAACGTGATGCATCTCTTTCGTTATATACTATAAAATGCGACACCGGGCGCGACTCGCAGGTTCGAACCAGCGGATGCGGCAGCGTAACTTTTGTTTGCCCTAATTTTATATACACATACACCGCTGGTATAGTGGTGGCTAATCTGTAACGTGATGCATCTCTTTCGTTACATACTATGATATGCGACACCGGGTGCGGCTCGCAGGTTCGAAACAGCGGATGCGGCAGCGTAACTTTTGTTTGCCCTAATTTTATATACACATACACCGCTGGTATAGTGGTGGCTAAACTGTAACCTGATTCATCTCTTTCGTTACATACTATAAAATGCGACACCGGGCGCGGCTCGCAGGTTCGAACCAGCGGATGCGGCAGCCTAACTTTTGTTTGCCCTAATTTTATACACACATACACCGCTGGTATAGTGGTGGCTAAACTGTAACGCTATGTATCTATTTCGTTACATACTATGAAATGCGACACCGGGCGCGACTCGCAGGTTCGAACCAGCGGATGCGGCAGCGTAACTTTTGTTTGCCCTAATTTTATATACACATACACCGCTGGTATAGTGGTGGCTAATCTGTAACGTGATGCATCTCTTTTGTTACATACTATGATATGCGACACCGGGTGCGGCTCGCAGGTTCGAAACAGCGGATGCGGCAGCGTAACTTTTGTTTGCCCTAATTTTATATACACATACACCGCTGGTATAGTGGTGGCTAAACTGTAACCTGATTCATCTCTTTCGTTACATACTATAAAATGCGACACCGGGCGCGACTCGCAGGTTCGAACCAGCGGATGCGGCAGCGTAACTTTTGTTTGCCCTAATTTTATATACACATACACCGCTGGTATAGTGGTGGCTAAACTGTAACGTTATGTATCTATTTCGTTACATACTATGAAATGCGACACCGGGCGCGACTCGCAGGTTCGAACCAGCGGATGCGGCAGCGTAACTTTTGTTTGCCCTAATTTTATATACACATACACCGCTGGTATAGTGGTGGCTAATCTGTAACGTGATGCATCTCTTTCGTTACATACTATGATATGCGACACCGGGCGCGACTCGCAGGTTCGAACCAGCGGATGCGGCAGCGTAACTTTTGTTTGCCCTAATTTTATATACACATACACCGCTGGTATAGTGGTGGCTAATCTGTAACGTGATGCATCTCTTTCGTTACATACTATGATATGCGACACCGGGCGCGGCTCGCAGGTTCGAACCAGCGGATGCGGCAGCCTAACTTTTGTTTGCCCTAATTTTATACACACATACACCGCTGGTATAGTGGTGGCTAAACTGTAACGTTATGTATCTATTTCGTTACATACTATGAAATGCGACACCGGGCGCGACTCGCAGGTTCGAACCAGCGGATGCGGCAGCGTAACTTTTGTTTGCCCTAATTTTATATACACATACACCGCTGGTATAGTGGTGGCTAATCTGTAACGTGATGCATCTCTTTTGTTACATACTATGATATGCGACACCGGGTGCGGCTCGCAGGTTCGAAACAGCGGATGCGGCAGCGTAACTTTTGTTTGCCCTAATTTTATATACACATACACCGCTGGTATAGTGGTGGCTAAACTGTAACCTGATTCATCTCTTTCGTTACATACTATAAAATGCGACACCGGGCGCGACTCGCAGGTTCGAACCAGCGGATGCGGCAGCGTAACTTTTGTTTGCCCTAATTTTATATACACATACACCGCTGGTATAGTGGTGGCTAAACTGTAACGTTATGTATCTATTTCGTTACATACTATGAAATGCGACACCGGGCGCGACTCGCAGGTTCGAACCAGCGGATGCGGCAGCGTAACTTTTGTTTGCCCTAATTTTATATACACATACACCGCTGGTATAGTGGTGGCTAATCTGTAACGTGATGCATCTCTTTCGTTACATACTATGATATGCGACACCGGGTGCGGCTCGCAGGTTCGAAACAGCGGATGCGGCAGCGTAACTTTTGTTTGCCCTAATTTTATATACACATACACCGCTGGTATAGTGGTGGCTAAACTGTAACCTGATTCATCTCTTTCGTTACATACTATAAAATGCGACACCGGGCGCGGCTCGCAGGTTCGAACCAGCGGATGCGGCAGCCTAACTTTTGTTTGCCCTAATTTTATACACACATACACCGCTGGTATAGTGGTGGCTAAACTGTAACGTTATGTATCTATTTCGTTACATACTATGAAATGCGACACCGGGCGCGACTCGCAGGTTCGAACCAGCGGATGCGGCAGCGTAACTTTTGTTTGCCCTAATTTTATATACACATACACCGCTGGTATAGTGGTGGCTAATCTGTAACGTGATGCATCTCTTTTGTTACATACTATGATATGCGACACCGGGTGCGGCTCGCAGGTTCGAAACAGCGGATGCGGCAGCGTAACTTTTGTTTGCCCTAATTTTATATACACATACACCGCTGGTATAGTGGTGGCTAAACTGTAACCTGATTCATCTCTTTCGTTACATACTATAAAATGCGACACCGGGCGCGACTCGCAGGTTCGAACCAGCGGATGCGGCAGCGTAACTTTTGTTTGCCCTAATTTTATATACACATACACCGCTGGTATAGTGGTGGCTAAACTGTAACGTTATGTATCTATTTCGTTACATACTATGAAATGCGACACCGGGCGCGACTCGCAGGTTCGAACCAGCGGATGCGGCAGCGTAACTTTTGTTTGCCCTAATTTTATATACACATACACCGCTGGTATAGTGGTGGCTAATCTGTAACGTGATGCATCTCTTTCGTTACATACTATGAAATGCGACACCGGGCGCGGCTCGCAGGTTCGAAACAGCGGATGCGGCAGCGTAACTTTTGTTTGCCCTAATTTTATATACACATACACCGCTGGTATAGTGGTGGCTAAACTGTAACCTGATTCATCTCTTTCGTTATATACTATAAAATGCGACACCGGGCGCGACTCGCAGGTTCGAACCAGCGGATGCGGCAGCGTAACTTTTGTTTGCCCTAATTTTATATACACATACACCGCTGGTATAGTGGTGGCTAATCTGTAACGTGATGCATCTCTTTTGTTACATACTATGAAATGCGACACCGGGCGCGGCTCGCAGGTTCGAACCAGCGAATGCGGCAGCGTAACTTTTGTTTGCCCTAATTTTATATACACATACACCGCTGGTATAGCCGAGGCTAAACTGTTACCTGATTCATCTCTTTCGTTACATACTATAAAATGCGACACCGGGCGCGGCTCGCAGGTTCGAACCAGCGGATGCGGCAGCGTAACTTTTGTTTGCCCTAATTTTATATACACATACACCGCTGGTATAGTGGTGGCTAATCTGTAACGTGATGCATCTCTTTCGTTACATACTATGATATGCGACACCGGGTGCGGCTCGCAGGTTCGAAACAGCGGATGCGGCAGCGTAACTTTTGTTTGCCCTAATTTTATATACACATACACCGCTGGTATAGTGGTGGCTAAACTGTAACCTGATTCATCTCTTTCGTTACATACTATAAAATGCGACACCGGGCGCGACTCGCAGGTTCGAACCAGCGGATGCGGCAGCGTAACTTTTGTTTGCCCTAATTTTATATACACATACACCGCTGGTATAGTGGTGGCTAAACTGTAACGTTATGTATCTATTTCGTTACATACTATGAAATGCGACACCGGGCGCGACTCGCAGGTTCGAACCAGCGGATGCGGCAGCGTAACTTTTGTTTGCCCTAATTTTATATACACATACACCGCTGGTATAGTGGTGGCTAAACTGTAACGTTATGTATCTATTTCGTTACATACTATAAAATGCGACACCGGGCGCGACTCGCAGGTTCGAACCAGCGGATGCGGCAGCGTAACTTTTGTTTGCCCTAATTTTATATACACATACACCGCTGGTATAGTGGTGGCTAAACTGTAACGTTATGTATCTATTTCGTTACATACTATGAAATGCGACACCGGGCGCGGCTCGCAGGTTCGAACCAGCGGATGCGGCAGCGGAGCTTTTGTTTGCCCTAATTTTATACACACATACACCGCTGGTATAGCCGTGGCTAAACTGTAACCTGATTCATCTCTTTCGTTACATACTATAAAATGCGACACCGGGCGCGACTCGCAGGTTCGAACCAGCGGATGCGGCAGCGTAACTTTTGTTTGCCCTAATTTTATATACACATACACCGCTGGTATAGTGGTGGCTAAACTGTAACCTGATTCATCTCTTTCGTTACATACTATAAAATGCGACACCGGGCGCGACTCGCAGGTTCGAACCAGCGGATGCGGCAGCGTAACTTTTGTTTGCCCTAATTTTATATACACATACACCGCTGGTATAGTGGTGGCTAAACTGTAACGTTATGTATCTATTTCGTTACATACTATGAAATGCGACACCGGGCGCGACTCGCAGGTTCGAACCAGCGGATGCGGCAGCGTAACTTTTGTTTGCCCTAATTTTATATACACATACACCGCTGGTATAGTGGTGGCTAATCTGTAACGTGATGCATCTCTTTCGTTACATACTATGATATGCGACACCGGGCGCGACTCGCAGGTTCGAACCAGCGGATGCGGCAGCGTAACTTTTGTTTGCCCTAATTTTATATACACATACACCGCTGGTATAGTGGTGGCTAATCTGTAACGTGATGCATCTCTTTCGTTACATACTATGATATGCGACACCGGGCGCGGCTCGCAGGTTCGAACCAGCGGATGCGGCAGCCTAACTTTTGTTTGCCCTAATTTTATACACACATACACCGCTGGTATAGTGGTGGCTAAACTGTAACGTTATGTATCTATTTCGTTACATACTATGAAATGCGACACCGGGCGCGACTCGCAGGTTCGAACCAGCGGATGCGGCAGCGTAACTTTTGTTTGCCCTAATTTTATATACACATACACCGCTGGTATAGTGGTGGCTAATCTGTAACGTGATGCATCTCTTTTGTTACATACTATGATATGCGACACCGGGTGCGGCTCGCAGGTTCGAAACAGCGGATGCGGCAGCGTAACTTTTGTTTGCCCTAATTTTATATACACATACACCGCTGGTATAGTGGTGGCTAAACTGTAACCTGATTCATCTCTTTCGTTACATACTATAAAATGCGACACCGGGCGCGACTCGCAGGTTCGAACCAGCGGATGCGGCAGCGTAACTTTTGTTTGCCCTAATTTTATATACACATACACCGCTGGTATAGTGGTGGCTAAACTGTAACGTTATGTATCTATTTCGTTACATACTATGAAATGCGACACCGGGCGCGACTCGCAGGTTCGAACCAGCGGATGCGGCAGCGTAACTTTTGTTTGCCCTAATTTTATATACACATACACCGCTGGTATAGTGGTGGCTAATCTGTAACGTGATGCATCTCTTTCGTTACATACTATGATATGCGACACCGGGTGCGGCTCGCAGGTTCGAAACAGCGGATGCGGCAGCGTAACTTTTGTTTGCCCTAATTTTATATACACATACACCGCTGGTATAGTGGTGGCTAAACTGTAACCTGATTCATCTCTTTCGTTACATACTATAAAATGCGACACCGGGCGCGGCTCGCAGGTTCGAACCAGCGGATGCGGCAGCCTAACTTTTGTTTGCCCTAATTTTATACACACATACACCGCTGGTATAGTGGTGGCTAAACTGTAACGTTATGTATCTATTTCGTTACATACTATGAAATGCGACACCGGGCGCGACTCGCAGGTTCGAACCAGCGGATGCGGCAGCGTAACTTTTGTTTGCCCTAATTTTATATACACATACACCGCTGGTATAGTGGTGGCTAATCTGTAACGTGATGCATCTCTTTTGTTACATACTATGATATGCGACACCGGGTGCGGCTCGCAGGTTCGAAACAGCGGATGCGGCAGCGTAACTTTTGTTTGCCCTAATTTTATATACACATACACCGCTGGTATAGTGGTGGCTAAACTGTAACCTGATTCATCTCTTTCGTTACATACTATAAAATGCGACACCGGGCGCGACTCGCAGGTTCGAACCAGCGGATGCGGCAGCGTAACTTTTGTTTGCCCTAATTTTATATACACATACACCGCTGGTATAGTGGTGGCTAAACTGTAACGTTATGTATCTATTTCGTTACATACTATGAAATGCGACACCGGGCGCGACTCGCAGGTTCGAACCAGCGGATGCGGCAGCGTAACTTTTGTTTGCCCTAATTTTATATACACATACACCGCTGGTATAGTGGTGGCTAATCTGTAACGTGATGCATCTCTTTCGTTACATACTATGAAATGCGACACCGGGCGCGGCTCGCAGGTTCGAAACAGCGGATGCGGCAGCGTAACTTTTGTTTGCCCTAATTTTATATACACATACACCGCTGGTATAGTGGTGGCTAAACTGTAACCTGATTCATCTCTTTCGTTATATACTATAAAATGCGACACCGGGCGCGACTCGCAGGTTCGAACCAGCGGATGCGGCAGCGTAACTTTTGTTTGCCCTAATTTTATATACACATACACCGCTGGTATAGTGGTGGCTAATCTGTAACGTGATGCATCTCTTTTGTTACATACTATGAAATGCGACACCGGGCGCGGCTCGCAGGTTCGAACCAGCGAATGCGGCAGCGTAACTTTTGTTTGCCCTAATTTTATATACACATACACCGCTGGTATAGCCGAGGCTAAACTGTTACCTGATTCATCTCTTTCGTTACATACTATAAAATGCGACACCGGGCGCGGCTCGCAGGTTCGAACCAGCGGATGCGGCAGCGTAACTTTTGTTTGCCCTAATTTTATATACACATACACCGCTGGTATAGTGGTGGCTAATCTGTAACGTGATGCATCTCTTTCGTTACATACTATGATATGCGACACCGGGTGCGGCTCGCAGGTTCGAAACAGCGGATGCGGCAGCGTAACTTTTGTTTGCCCTAATTTTATATACACATACACCGCTGGTATAGTGGTGGCTAAACTGTAACCTGATTCATCTCTTTCGTTACATACTATAAAATGCGACACCGGGCGCGACTCGCAGGTTCGAACCAGCGGATGCGGCAGCGTAACTTTTGTTTGCCCTAATTTTATATACACATACACCGCTGGTATAGTGGTGGCTAAACTGTAACGTTATGTATCTATTTCGTTACATACTATGAAATGCGACACCGGGCGCGACTCGCAGGTTCGAACCAGCGGATGCGGCAGCGTAACTTTTGTTTGCCCTAATTTTATATACACATACACCGCTGGTATAGTGGTGGCTAAACTGTAACGTTATGTATCTATTTCGTTACATACTATAAAATGCGACACCGGGCGCGACTCGCAGGTTCGAACCAGCGGATGCGGCAGCGTAACTTTTGTTTGCCCTAATTTTATATACACATACACCGCTGGTATAGTGGTGGCTAAACTGTAACGTTATGTATCTATTTCGTTACATACTATGAAATGCGACACCGGGCGCGGCTCGCAGGTTCGAACCAGCGGATGCGGCAGCGGAGCTTTTGTTTGCCCTAATTTTATACACACATACACCGCTGGTATAGCCGTGGCTAAACTGTAACCTGATTCATCTCTTTCGTTACATACTATAAAATGCGACACCGGGCGCGACTCGCAGGTTCGAACCAGCGGATGCGGCAGCGTAACTTTTGTTTGCCCTAATTTTATATACACATACACCGCTGGTATAGTGGTGGCTAAACTGTAACGTTATGTATCTATTTCGTTACATACTATGAAATGCGACACCGGGCGCGACTCGCAGGTTCGAACCAGCGGATGCGGCAGCGTAACTTTTGTTTGCCCTAATTTTATATACACATACACCGCTGGTATGGTGGTGGCTAATCTGTAACGTGATGCATCTCTTTTGTTACATACTATGAAATGCGACACCGGGCGCGGCTCGCAGGTTCCAACCAGCGGATGCGGCAGCGGAGCTTTTGTTTGCCCTAATTTTATACACACATACACCGCTGGTATAGCCGTGGCTAAACTGTAACCTGATTCATCTCTTTCGTTACATACTATAAAATGCGACACCGGGCGCGACTCGCAGGTTCGAACCAGCGGATGCGGCAGCGTAACTTTTGTTTGCCCTAATTTTATATACACATACACCGCTGGTATAGTGGTGGCTAAACTGTAACGTTATGTATCTATTTCGTTACATACTATGAAATGCGACACCGGGCGCGACTCGCAGGTTCGAACCAGCGGATGCGGCAGCGTAACTTTTGTTTGCCCTAATTTTATATACACATACACCGCTGGTATAGTGGTGGCTAATCTGTAACGTGATGCATCTCTTTTGTTACATACTATGAAATGCGACACCGGGCGCGGCTCGCAGGTTCGAACCAGCGGATGCGGCAGCGGAGCTTTTGTTTGCCCTAATTTTATACACACATACACCGCTGGTATAGCCGTGGCATAACTGTAACCTGATTCATCTCTTTCGTTACATACTATAAAATGCGACACCGGGCGCGGCTCGCAGGTTCGAACCAGCGGATGCGGCAGCGTAACTTTTGTTTGCCCTAATTTTATACGCACATACACCGCTGGTATAGCCGTGGCTAAACTGTTACCTGATTCATCTCTTTTGTTACATACTATAAAATGCGACACCGGGCGCGGCTCGCAGGTTCGAACCAGCGGATGCGGCAGCGTAACTTTTGTTTGCCCTAATTTTATATACACATACACCGCTGGTATAGTGGTGGCTAATCTGTAACGTGATGCATCTCTTTTGTTGCATACTATGAAATGCGACACCGGGCGCGGCTCGCAGGTTCGAACCAGCGGATGCGGCAGCGTAACTTTTGTTTGCCCTAATTTTATACACACATACACCGCTGGTATAGCCGTGGCTAAACTGTTACCTGATTCATCTCTTTTGTTACATACTATAAAATGCGACACCGGGCGCGGCTCGCAGGTTCGAACCAGCGGATGCGGCAGCGTAACTTTTGTTTGCCCTAATTTTATACACACATACACCGCTGGTATTGTGGTGGCTAAACTGTTACCTGATTCATCTCTTTCGTTACATACTATAAAATGCGACACCGGGCGCGACTCGCAGGTTCGAACCAGCGGATGCGGCAGCGTAACTTTTGTTTGCCCTAATTTTACATACACATACACCGCTGGTATAGTGGTGGCTAATCTGTAACGTGATGCATCTCTTTTGTTACATACTATAAAATGCGACACCGGGCGCGGCTCGCAGGTTCGAACCAGCGGATGCGGCAGCGTAACTTTTGTTTGCCCTAATTTTATACACACATACACCGCTGGTATAGCCGAGGCTAAACTGTTACCTGATTCATCTCTTTCGTTACATACTATAAAATGCGACACTGGGCGCGGCTCGCAGGTTCGAACCAGCGGATGCGGCAGCGTAACTTTTGTTTGCCCTAATTTTATATACACATACACCGCTGGTATAGTGGTGGCTAAACTGTAACCTGATTCATCTCTTTCGTTACATACTCTAAAATGCGACACCGGGCGCGGCTCGCAGGGTCGAACCAGCGGATGCGGCAGCGTAACTTTTGTTTGCCCTAATTTTATATACACATACACCGCTGGTATAGTGGTGGCTAATCTGTAACGTGATGCATCTCTTTTGTTACATACTATGAAATGCGACACCGGGCGCGGCTCGCAGGTTCGAACCAGCGAATGCGGCAGTGTAACTTTTGTTTGCCCTAATTTTATATACACATACACCGCTGGTATAGGCGAGGCTAAACTGTTACCTGATTCATCTCTTTCGTTACATACTATAAAATGCGACACTGGGCGCGGCTCGCAGGTTCGAACCAGCGGATGCGGCAGCGTAACTTTTGTTTGCCCTAATTTTATATACACATACACCGCTGGTATAGTGGTGGCTAATCTGTAACGTGATGCATCTCTTTTGTTACATACTATGAAATGCGACACCGGGCGCGGCTCGCAGGTTCGAACCAGCGAATGCGGCAGTGTAACTTTTGTTTGCCCTAATTTTATATACACATACACCGCTGGTATAGGCGAGGCTAAACTGTTACCTGATTCATCTCTTTCGTTACATACTATAAAATGCGACACTGGGCGCGGCTCGCAGGTTCGAACCAGCGGATGCGGCAGCGTAACTTTTGTTTGCCCTAATTTTATATACACATACACCGCTGGTATAGTGGTGGCTAATCTGTAACGTGATGCATCTCTTTCGTTACATACTATGATATGCGACACCGGGCGCGGCTCGCAGGTTCGAAACAGCGGATGCGGCAGCGTAACTTTTGTTTGCCCTAATTTTATATACACATACACCGCTGGTATAGTGGTGGCTAAACTGTAACCTGATTCATCTCTTTCGTTACATACTATAAAATGCGACACCGGGCGCGGCTCGCAGGTTCGAACCAGCGGATGCGGCAGCCTAACTTTTGTTTGCCCTAATTTTATACACACATACACCGCTGGTATAGTGGTGGCTAATCTGTAACGTGATGCATCTCTTTTGTTACATACTATGAAATGCGACACCGGGCGCGGCTCGCAGGTTCGAACCAGCGGATGCGGCCGCGGAGCTTTTGTTTGCCCTAATTTTATATACACATACACCGCTGGTATAGTGGTGGCTAAACTGTAACCTTATTCATCTCTTTCGTTACATACTATAAAATGCGACACCGGGCGCGGCTCGCAGGTTCGAACCAGCGGATGCGGCAGCCTAACTTTTGTTTGCCCTAATTTTATACACACATACACCGCTGGTATAGTGGTGGCTAATCTGTAACGTGATGCATCTCTTTTGTTACATACTATGAAATGCGACACCGGGCGCGGCTCGCAGGTTCGAACCAGCGGATGCGGCCGCGGAGCTTTTGTTTGCCCTAATTTTATATACACATACACCGCTGGTATAGTGGTGGCTAAACTGTAACCTGATTCATCTCTTTCGTTACATACTATAAAATGCGACACCGGGCGCGGCTCGCAGGTTCGAACCAGCGGATGCGGCAGCCTAACTTTTGTTTGCCCTAATTTTATACACACATACACCGCTGGTATAGTGGTGGCTAATCTGTAACGTGATGCATCTCTTTTGTTACATACTATGAAATGCGACACCGGGCGCGGCTCGCAGGTTCGAACCAGCGGATGCGGCCGCGGAGCTTTTGTTTGCCCTAATTTTATATACACATACACCGCTGGTATAGTGGTGGCTAAACTGTAACCTGATTCATCTCTTTCGTTATATGCTATAAAATGCGACACCGGGCGCGACTCGCAGGTTCGAAACAGCGGATGCGGCAGCGTAACTTTTGTTTGCCCTAATTTTATATACACATACACCGCTGGTATAGTGGTGGCTAATCTGTAACGTGATGCATCTCTTTCGTTACATACTATGAAATGCGACACCGGGCGCGGCTCGCAGGTTCGAAACAGCGGATGCGGCAGCGTAACTTTTGTTTGCCCTAATTTTATATACACATACACCGCTGGTATAGTGGTGGCTAAACTGTAACCTGATTCATCTCTTTTGTTACATACTATGAAATGCGACACCGGGCGCGGCTCGCAGGTTCGAACCAGCGAATGCGGCAGCGTAACTTTTGTTTGCCCTAATTTTATATACACATACACCGCTGGTATAGCCGAGGCTAAACTGTTACCTGATTCATCTCTTTCGTTACATACTATAAAATGCGACACCGGGCGCGGCTCGCAGGTTCGAACCAGCGGATGCGGCAGCGTAACTTTTGTTTGCCCTAATTTTATATACACATACACCGCTGGTATAGTGGTGGCTAATCTGTAACGTGATGCATCTCTTTCGTTACATACTATGATATGCGACACCGGGTGCGGCTCGCAGGTTCGAAACAGCGGATGCGGCAGCGTAACTTTTGTTTGCCCTAATTTTATATACACATACACCGCTGGTATAGTGGTGGCTAAACTGTAACCTGATTCATCTCTTTCGTTACATACTATAAAATGCGACACCGGGCGCGACTCGCAGGTTCGAACCAGCGGATGCGGCAGCGTAACTTTTGTTTGCCCTAATTTTATATACACATACACCGCTGGTATAGTGGTGGCTAAACTGTAACGTTATGTATCTATTTCGTTACATACTATGAAATGCGACACCGGGCGCGACTCGCAGGTTCGAACCAGCGGATGCGGCAGCGTAACTTTTGTTTGCCCTAATTTTATATACACATACACCGCTGGTATAGTGGTGGCTAATTTGTAACGTGATGCATCTCTTTTGTTACATACTATGAAATGCGACACCGGGCGCGGCTCGCAGGTTCGAACCAGCGGATGCGGCAGCGGAGCTTTTGTTTGCCCTAATTTTATACACACATACACCGCTGGTATAGCCGTGGCTAAACTGTAACCTGATTCATCTCTTTTGTTACATACTATAAAATGCGACACCGGGCGCGACTCGCAGGTTCGAACCAGCGGATGCGGCAGCGTAACTTTTGTTTGCCCTAATTTTATATACACATACACCGCTGGTATAGTGGTGGCTAATCTGTAACGTGATGCATCTCTTTTGTTACATACTATAAAATGCGACACCGGGCGCGGCTCGCAGGTTCGAACCAGCGGATGCGGCAGCGTAACTTTTGTTTGCCCTAATTTTATACACACATACACCGCTGGTATAGCCGTGGCTAAACTGTTACCTGATTCATCTCTTTCGTTACATACTATAAAATGCGACACCGGGCGCGGCTCGCAGGTTCGAACCAGCGGATGCGGCAGCGGAGCTTTTGTTTGCCCTAATTTTATACACACATACACCGCTGGTATAGCCGTGGCTAAACTGTAACCTGATTCATCTCTTTTGTTACATACTATAAAATGCGACACCGGGCGCGACTCGCAGGTTCGAACCAGCGGATGCGGCAGCGTAACTTTTGTTTGCCCTAATTTTATATACACATACACCGCTGGTATAGTGGTGGCTAATTTGTAACGTGATGCATCTCTTTTGTTACATACTATGAAATGCGACACCGGGCGCGGCTCGCAGGTTCGAACCAGCGGATGCGGCAGCGGAGCTTTTGTTTGCCCTAATTTTATACACACATACACCGCTGGTATAGCCGTGGCTAAACTGTAACCTGATTCATCTCTTTTGTTACATACTATAAAATGCGACACCGGGCGCGACTCGCAGGTTCGAACCAGCGGATGCGGCAGCGTAACTTTTGTTTGCCCTAATTTTATATACACATACACCGCTGGTATAGTGGTGGCTAATCTGTAACGTGATGCATCTCTTTTGTTACATACTATAAAATGCGACACCGGGCGCGGCTCGCAGGTTCGAACCAGCGAATGCGGCAGCGTAACTTTTGTTTGCCCTAATTTTATATACACATACACCGCTGGTATAGCCGAGGCTAAACTGTTACCTGATTCATCTCTTTCGTTACATACTATAAAATGCGACACCGGGCGCGGCTCGCAGGTTCGAACCAGCGGATGCGGCAGCGTAACTTTTGTTTGCCCTAATTTTATATACACATACACCGCTGGTATAGTGGTGGCTAATCTGTAACGTGATGCATCTCTTTCGTTACATACTATGATATGCGACACCGGGTGCGGCTCGCAGGTTCGAAACAGCGGATGCGGCAGCGTAACTTTTGTTTGCCCTAATTTTATATACACATACACCGCTGGTATAGTGGTGGCTAAACTGTAACCTGATTCATCTCTTTCGTTACATACTATAAAATGCGACACCGGGCGCGACTCGCAGGTTCGAACCAGCGGATGCGGCAGCGTAACTTTTGTTTGCCCTAATTTTATATACACATACACCGCTGGTATAGTGGTGGCTAAACTGTAACGTTATGTATCTATTTCGTTACATACTATGAAATGCGACACCGGGCGCGACTCGCAGGTTCGAACCAGCGGATGCGGCAGCGTAACTTTTGTTTGCCCTAATTTTATATACACATACACCGCTGGTATAGTGGTGGCTAATTTGTAACGTGATGCATCTCTTTTGTTACATACTATGAAATGCGACACCGGGCGCGGCTCGCAGGTTCGAACCAGCGGATGCGGCAGCGGAGCTTTTGTTTGCCCTAATTTTATACACACATACACCGCTGGTATAGCCGTGGCTAAACTGTAACCTGATTCATCTCTTTTGTTACATACTATAAAATGCGACACCGGGCGCGACTCGCAGGTTCGAACCAGCGGATGCGGCAGCGTAACTTTTGTTTGCCCTAATTTTATATACACATACACCGCTGGTATAGTGGTGGCTAATCTGTAACGTGATGCATCTCTTTTGTTACATACTATAAAATGCGACACCGGGCGCGGCTCGCAGGTTCGAACCAGCGGATGCGGCAGCGTAACTTTTGTTTGCCCTAATTTTATACACACATACACCGCTGGTATAGCCGTGGCTAAACTGTTACCTGATTCATCTCTTTCGTTACATACTATAAAATGCGACACCGGGCGCGGCTCGCAGGTTCGAACCAGCGGATGCGGCAGCGTAACTTTTGTTTGCCCTAATTTTATATACACATACACCGCTGGTATAGTGGTGGCTAATCTGTAACGTGATGCATCTCTTTTGTTACATACTATAAAATGCGACACCGGGCGCGGCTCGCAGGTTCGAACCAGCGGATGCGGCAGCGTAACTTTTGTTTGCCCTAATTTTATACACACATACACCGCTGGTATAGCCGTGGCTAAACTGTTACCTGATTCATCTCTTTCGTTACATACTATAAAATGCGACACCGCGCGCGGCTCGCAGGTTCGAACCAGCGGATGCGGCAGCGTAACTTTTGTTTGCCCTAATTTTATACACACATACACCGCTGGTATAGCCGTGGCTAAACTGTTACCTGATTCATCTCTTTTGTTACATACTATAAAATGCGACACCGGGCGCGGCTCGCAGGTTCGAACCAGCGGATGCGGCAGCGTAACTTTTGTTTGCCCTAATTTTATACACACATACACCGCTGGTATTGTGGTGGCTAAACTGTTACCTGATTCATCTCTTTCGTTACATACTATGAAATGCGACACCGGGCGCGACTCGCAGGTTCGAACCAGCGGATGCGGCAGCGTAACTTTTGTTTGCCCTAATTTTATATACACATACACCGCTGGTATAGTGGTGGCTAATCTGTAACGTGATGCATCTCTTTTGTTACATACTATAAAATGCGACACCGGGCGCGGCTCGCAGGTTCGAACCAGCGGATGCGGCAGCGTAACTTTTGTTTGCCCTAATTTTATACACACATACACCGCTGGTATAGTGGTGGCTAAACTGTAACCTGATTCATCTCTTTCGTTACATACTATGAAATGCGACACCGGGCGCGGCTCGCAGGTTCGAAACAGCGGATGCGGCAGCGTAACTTTTGTTTGCCCTAATTTTATATACACATACACCGCTGGTATAGTGGTGGCTAAACTGTTACCTGATTCATCTCTTTCGTTACATACTATGAAATGCGACACCGGGCGCGGCTCGCAGGTTCGAACCAGCGGATGCGGCAGCGTAACTTTTGTTTGCCCTAATTTTATACACACATACACCGCTGGTATAGTGGTGGCTAAACTGTAACCTGATTCATCTCTTTCGTTACATACTATGAAATGCGACACCGGGCGCGGCTCGCAGGTTCGAACCAGCGGATGCGGCAGCGTAACTTTTGTTTGCCCTAATTTTATACACACATACACCGCTGGTATAGTGGTGGCTAAACTGTAACCTGATTCATCTCTTTCGTTACATACTATGAAATGCGACACCGGGCGCGGCTCGCAGGTTCGAAACAGCGGATGCGGCAGCGTAACTTTTGTTTGCCCTAATTTTATATACACATACACCGCTGGTATAGTGGTGGCTAAACTGTTACCTGATTCATCTCTTTCGTTACATACTATGAAATGCGACACCGGGCGCGGCTCGCAGGTTCGAACCAGCGGATGCGGCAGCGTAACTTTTGTTTGCCCTAATTTTATACACACATACACCGCTGGTATAGTGGTGGCTAAACTGTAACCTGATTCATCTCTTTCGTTACATACTATGAAATGCGACACCGGGCGCGGCTCGCAGGTTCGAAACAGCGGATGCGGCAGCGTAACTTTTGTTTGCCCTAATTTTATACACACATACACCGCTGGTATTGTGGTGGCTAAACTGTTACCTGATTCATCTCTTTCGTTACATACTATAAAATGCGACACCGGGCGCGACTCGCAGGTTCGAACCAGCGGATGCGGCAGCGTAACTTTTGTTTGCCCTAATTTTATATACACATACACCGCTGGTATAGTGGTGGCTAATCTGTAACGTGATGCATCTCTTTTGTTACATACTATAAAATGCGACACCGGGCGCGGCTCGCAGGTTCGAACCAGCGGATGCGGCAGCGTAACTTTTGTTTGCCCTAATTTTATACACACATACACCGCTGGTATAGTGGTGGCTAAACTGTAACCTGATTCATCTCTTTCGTTACATACTATGAAATGCGACACCGGGCGCGGCTCGCAGGTTCGAACCAGCGGATACGGCAGCGTAACTTTTGTTTGCCCTAATTTTATATACACATACACCGCTGGTATAGTGGTGGCTAAACTGTAACGTTATGCATCTCTTTCGTTACATACTATGAAATGCGACACCGGGCGCGGCTCGCAGGTTCGAAACAGCGGATGCGGCAGCGTAACTTTTGTTTGCCCTAATTTTATATACACATACACCGCTGGTACAGTGGTGGCTAAACTGCAACCTGATTCATCTCTTTCGTTACATACTATGAAATGCGACACCGGGCGCGGCTCGCAGGTTCGAACCAGCGGATGCGGCAGCGTAACTTTTGTTTGCCCTAATTTTATAGACACATACACCGCTGGTATAGTGGTGGCTAAACTGTAACCTGATTCACCTCTTTCGTTACATACTATGAAATGCGACACCGGGCGCGGCTCGCAGGTTCGAACCAGCGGATGCGGCAGCGTAACTTTTGTTTGCCCTAATTTTATACACACATACACCGCTGGTATAGTGGTGGCTAAACTGTAACGTTATGCATCTCTTTCGTTACATACTATGAAATGCGACACCGGGCGCGGCTCGCAGGTTCGAACCAGCGGATGCGGCAGCGTAACTTTTGATTGCCCTAAATTTATACACACATACACCGCTGGTATAGTGGTGGCTAAACTGTAACGTTATGCATCTCTTTCGTTACATACTATGAAATGCGACACCGGGCGCGGCTCGCAGGTTCGAAACAGCGGATGCGGCAGCGTAACTTTTGTTTGCCCTAATTTTATACCCACATACACCGCTGGTATAGTGGTGGCTAAACTGTAACCTGATTCATCTCTTTCGTTACATACTATGAAATGCGACACCGGGCGCGGCTAGCAGGTTCGAACCAGCGGATACGGCAGCGTAACTTTTGTTTGCCCTAATTTTATACACACATACACCGCTGGTATAGTGGTGGCTAAACTGTAACGTTATGCATCTCTTTCGTTACATACTATGAAATGCGACACCGGGCGCGGCTCGCAGGTTCGAACCAGCGGATGCGGCAGCGTAACTTTTGTTTGCCCTAATTTTATACACACATACACCGCTGGTATAGTGGTGGCTAAACTGTAACCTGATTCATCTCTTTCGTTACATACTATGAAATGCGACACCGGGCGCGGCTCGCAGGTTCGAAACAGCGGATGCGGCAGCGTAACTTTTGTTTGCCCTAATTTTAAACACACATACACAGCTGGTATAGTGGTGGCTAAACTGTAACCTGATTCATCTCTTTCGTTATATACTATGAAATGCGACACCGGGCGCGGCTAGCAGGTTCGAACCAGCGGATACGGCAGCGTAACTTTTGTTTGCCCTAATTTTATACACACATACACCGCTGGTATAGTGGTGGCTAAACTGTAACGTTATGCATCTCTTTCGTTACATACTATGAAATGCGACACCGGGCGCGGCTCGCAGGTTCGAACCAGCGGATGCGGCAGCGTAACTTTTGTTTGCCCTAATTTTATACACACATACACCGCTGGTATAGTGGTGGCTAAACTGTAACCTGATTCATCTCTTTCGTTACATACTATGAAATGCGACACCGGGCGCGGCTCGCAGGTTCGAAACAGCGGATGCGGCAGCGTAACTTTTGTTTGCCCTAATTTTATACACACATACGCCGCTGGTATAGTGGTGGCTAAACTGTAACGTTATGCATCTCTTTCGTTACGTACTATAAAATGCGACACCGGGCGCGGCTCGCAGGTTCGAACCAGCGGATGCGGCAGCGTAACTTTTGTTTGCCCTAATTTTATACACACATACACCGCTGGTATAGTGGTGGCTAAACTGTAACCTGATTCATCTCTTTCGTTACATACTATGAAATGCGACACCGGGCGCGGCTCGCAGGTTCGAAACAGCGGATGCGGCAGCGTAACTTTTGTTTGCCCTAATTTTATACACACATACACCGCTGGTATAGTGGTGGCTAAACTGTAACGTTATGCATCTCTTTCGTTACATACTATGAAATGCGACACCGGGCGCGGCTCGCAGGTTCGAACCAGCGGATGCGGCAGCGTAACTTTTGTTTGCCCTAATTTTATACACACATACACCGCTGGTATAGTGGTGGCTAAACTGTAACCTGATTCATCTCTTTCGTTACATACTATGAAATGCGACACCGGGCGCGGCTCGCAGGTTCGAAACAGCGGATGCGGCAGCGTAACTTTTGTTTGCCCTAATTTTATACACACATACACCGCTGGTATAGTGGTGGCTAAACTGTAACCTGATTCATCTCTTTCGTTACATACTATGAAATGCGACACCGGGCGCGGCTCGCAGGTTCGAAACAGCGGATGCGGCAGCGTAACTTTTGTTTGCCCTAATTTTAAACACACATACACAGCTGGTATAGTGGTGGCTAAACTGTAACCTGATTCATCTCTTTCGTTATATACTATAAAATGCGACACTGGGCGCGACTCGCAAGTTCGAACGAGCGGATGCGGCAGCGTAACTTTTGTTTGCCCTAATTTTATACACACATACACCGCTGGTATAGTGGTGGCTAAACTGTAACGTTATGCATCTCTTTCGTTACATACTATGAAATGCGACACCGGGCGCGGCTCGCAGGTTCGAACCAGCGGATGCGGCAGCGTAACTTTTGATTGCCCTAAATTTATACACACATACACCGCTGGTATAGTGGTGGCTAAACTGTAACGTTATGCATCTCTTTCGTTACATACTATGAAATGCGACACCGGGCGCGGCTCGCAGGTTCGAAACAGCGGATGCGGCAGCGTAACTTTTGTTTGCCCTAATTTTAAACACACATACACCGCTGGTATAGCCGTGGCTAAACTGTAACCTGATTCACCTCTTTCGTTACATACTATGAAATGCGACACCGGGCGCGGCTCGCAGGTTCGAACCAGCGGATGCGGCAGCGTAACTTTTGTTTGCCCTAATTTTATACACACATACACCGCTGGTATAGTGGTGGCTAAACTGTAAGGTTATGCATCTCTTTCGTTACATACTATGATGCGACACCGGGCGCGGCTCGCAGGTTCGAAACAGCGGATGCGGCAGGGTAACTTTTGTTTGCCCTAATTTTATACACACATACACCGCTGGTATAGTGGTGGCTAAACTGTAACGTTATGCATCTCTTTCGTTACATACTATGAAATGGGACACCGGGCGCGGCTCGCAGGTTCGAACCAGCCGATGCGGCAGCGTAACTTTTGATTGCCCTAAATTTATACACACATACACCGCTGGTATAGTGGTGGCTAAACTGTAACGTTATGCATCTCTTTCGTTACATACTATGAAATGCTACACCGGGCGCGGCTCGCAGGTTCGAACCAGCGGATGCGGCAGCGTAACTTTTGTTTGCCCTAATTTTATACACACATACACCGCTGGTATAGTGCTGGCTAAACTGTTACCTGATTCATCTCTTTCGTTACATACTATGAAATGCGACACCGGGCGCGGCTCGCAGGTTCGAAACAGCGGATGCGGCAGCGTAACTTTTGTTTGCCCTAATTTTAAACACACATACACAGCTGGTATAGTGGTGGCTAAACTGTAACGTTATGCATCTCTTTCGTTACATACTATGAAATGCGACACCGGGCGCGGCTCGCAGGTTCGAACCAGCGGATGCGTCAGCGTAACTTTAGATTGCCCTAAATTTATACACACATACACCGCTGGTATAGTGGTGGCTAAACTGTAACGTTATGCATCTCTTTCGTTACATACTATGAAATGCGACACCGGGCGCGGCTCGCAGGTTCGAACCAGCGGATGCGGCAGCGTAACTTTTGTTTGCCCTAATTTTATACACACATACACCGCTGGTATAGTGGTGGCTAAACTGTAACCTGATTCATCTCTTTCGTTACATACTATGAAATGCGACACCGGGCGCGGCTCGCAGGTTCGAACCAGCGGATACGGCAGCGTAACTTTTGTTTGCCCTAATTTTATACACACATACACCGCTGGTATAGTGGTGGCTAAACTGTAACGTTATGCATCTCTTTCGTTACATACTATGAAATGCGACACCGGGCGCGGCTCGCAGGTTCGAACCAGCGGATGCGGCAGCGTAACTTTTGTTTGCCCTAATTTTATACACACATACACCGCTGGTATAGTGGTGGCTAAACTGTAACCTGATTCATCTCTTTCGTTACATACTATGAAATGCGACACCGGGCGCGGCTCGCAGGTTCGAAACAGCGGATGCGGCAGCGTAACTTTTGTTTGCCCTAATTTTATACACACATACACCGCTGGTTTAGTGGTGGCTAAACTGTAACTTTATGCATCTCTTTCGTTACATACTATGAAATGCGACACCGGGCGCGGCTCGCAGGTTCGAACCAGCGGATACGGCAGCGTAACTTTTGTTTGCCCTAATTTTATACACACATACACCGCTGGTATAGTGGTGGCTAAACTGTAACGTTATGCATCTCTTTCGTTACATACTATGAAATGCGACACCGGGCGCGGCTCGCAGGTTCGAAACAGCGGATGCGGCAGCGTAACTTTTGTTTGCCCTAATTTTAAACACACATACACAGCTGGTATAGTGGTGGCTAAACTGTAACGTTATGCATCTCTTTCGTTACATACTATGAAATGCGACACCGGGCGCGGCTCGCAGGTTCGAACCAGCGGATGCGTCAGCGTAACTTTAGATTGCCCTAAATTTATACACACATACACCGCTGGTATAGTGGTGGCTAAACTGTAACGTTATGCATCTCTTTCGTTACATACTATGAAATGCGACACCGGGCGCGGCTCGCAGGTTCGAACCAGCGGATGCGGCAGCGTAACTTTTGTTTGCCCTAATTTTATACACACATACACCGCTGGTATAGTGGTGGCTAAACTGTAACCTGATTCATCTCTTTCGTTACATACTATGAAATGCGACACCGGGCGCGGCTCGCAGGTTCGAACCAGCGGATACGGCAGCGTAACTTTTGTTTGCCCTAATTTTATACACACATACACCGCTGGTATAGTGGTGGCTAAACTGTAACGTTATGCATCTCTTTCGTTACATACTATGAAATGCGACACCGGGCGCGGCTCGCAGGTTCGAACCAGCGGATGCGGCAGCGTAACTTTTGTTTGCCCTAATTTTATACACACATACACCGCTGGTATAGTGGTGGCTAAACTGTAACCTGATTCATCTCTTTCGTTACATACTATGAAATGCGACACCGGGCGCGGCTCGCAGGTTCGAACCAGCGGATGCGGCAGCGTAACTTTTGTTTGCCCTAATTTTATACACACATACACCGCTGGTATAGTGGTGGCTAAACTGTAACGTTATGCATCTCTTTCGTTACATACTATGAAATGCGACACCGGGCGCGGCTCGCAGGTTCGAAACAGCGGATGCGGCAGCGTAACTTTTGTTTGCCCTAATTTTATACACACATACACCGCTGGTTTAGTGGTGGCTAAACTGTAACTTTATGCATCTCTTTCGTTACATACTATGAAATGCGACACCGGGCGCGGCTCGCAGGTTCGAACCAGCGGATACGGCAGCGTAACTTTTGTTTGCCCTAATTTTATACACACATACACCGCTGGTATAGTGCTGGCTAAACTGTTACCTGATTCATCTCTTTCGTTACATACTATGAAATGCGACACCGGGCGCGGCTCGCAGGTTCGAAACAGCGGATGCGGCAGCGTAACTTTTGTTTGCCCTAATTTTAAACACACATACACAGCTGGTATAGTGGTGGCTAAACTGTAACGTTATGCATCTCTTTCGTTACATACTATGAAATGGGACACCGGGCGCGGCTCGCAGGTTCGAACCAGCGGATGCGTCAGCGTAACTTTTGATTGCCCTAATTTTATACACACATACACCGCTGGTATAGTGGTGGCTAAACTGTAACGTTATGCATCTCTTTCGTTACATACTATGAAATGCGACACCGGGCGCGGCTCGCAGGTTCGAACCAGCGGATGCGGCAGCGTAACTTTTGTTTGCCCTAATTTTATACACACATACACCGCTGGTATAGTGGTGGCTAAACTGTAACCTGATTCATCTCTTTCGTTACATACTATGAAATGCGACACCGGGCGCGGCTCGCAGGTTCGAAACAGCGGATGCGGCAGCGTAACTTTTGTTTGCCCTAATTTTATACACACATACACCGCTGGTATAGTGGTGGCTAAACTGTAACGTTATGCATCTCTTTCGTTACATACTATGAAATGCGACACCGGGCGCGGCTCGCAGGTTCGAACCAGCGGATGCGGCAGCGTAACTTTTGTTTGCCCTAATTTTATACACACATACACCGCTGGTATAGTGGTGGCTAAACTGTAACGTTATGCATCTCTTTCGTTACATACTATGAAATGCGACACCGGGCGCGGCTCGCAGGTTCGAACCAGCGGATGCGGCAGCGTAACTTTTGTTTGCCCTAATTTTATACACACATACACCGCTGGTATAGTGGTGGCTAAACTGTAACCTGATTCATCTCTTTCGTTACATACTATGAAATGCGACACCGGGCGCGGCTCGCAGGTTCGAACCAGCGGATACGGCAGCGTAACTTTTGTTTGCCCTAATTTTATACACACATACACCGCTGGTATAGTGGTGGCTAAACTGTAACGTTATGCATCTCTTTCGTTACATACTATGAAATGCGACACCGGGCGCGGCTCGCAGGTTCGAACCAGCGGATGCGGCAGCGTAACTTTTGTTTGCCCTAATTTTATACACACATACACCGCTGGTATAGTGGTGGCTAAACTGTAACCTGATTCATCTCTTTCGTTACATACTATGAAATGCGACACCGGGCGCGGCTCGCAGGTTCGAAACAGCGGATGCGGCAGCGTAACTTTTGTTTGCCCTAATTTTATACACACATACACCGCTGGTTTAGTGGTGGCTAAACTGTAACTTTATGCATCTCTTTCGTTACATACTATGAAATGCGACACCGGGCGCGGCTCGCAGGTTCGAACCAGCGGATACGGCAGCGTAACTTTTGTTTGCCCTAATTTTATACACACATACACCGCTGGTATAGTGGCGGCTAAACTGTAACGTTATGCATCTCTTTCGTTACATACTATGAAATGCGACACCAGGCGCGGCTCGCAGGTTCGAACCAGCGGATGCGGCAGCGTAACTTTTGTTTGCCCTAATTTTATACACACATACACCGCTGGTATAGTGCTGGCTAAACTGTTACCTGATTCATCTCTTTCGTTACATACTATGAAATGCGACACCGGGCGCGGCTCGCAGGTTCGAAACAGCGGATGCGGCAGCGTAACTTTTGTTTGCCCTAATTTTAAACACACATACACAGCTGGTATAGTGGTGGCTAAACTGTAACGTTATGCATCTCTTTCGTTACATACTATGAAATGGGACACCGGGCGCGGCTCGCAGGTTCGAACCAGCGGATGCGTCAGCGTAACTTTTGATTGCCCTAAATTTATACACACATACACCGCTGGTATAGTGGTGGCTAAACTGTAACGTTATGCATCTCTTTCGTTACATACTATGAAATGGGACACCGGACGCGGCTCGCAGGTTCGAACCAGCGGATGCGGCAGCGTAACTTTTGATTGCCCTAAATTTATACACACATACACCGCTGGTATAGTGGTGGCTAAACTGTAACGTTATGCATCTCTTTCGTTACATACTATGAAATGCGACACCGGGCGCGGCTCGCAGGTTCGAAACAGCGGATGCGGCAGCGTAACTTTTGTTTGCCCTAATTTTAAACACACATACACAGCTGGTATAGTGGTGGCTAAACTGTTACCTGATTCATCTCTTTCGTTACATACTATGAAATGCGACACCGGGCGCGGCTCGCAGGTTCGAACCAGCGGATGCGTCAGCGTAACTTTTGATTGCCCTAAATTTATACACACATACACCGCTGGTATAGTGGTGGCTAAACTGTAACGTTATGCATCTCTTTCGTTACATACTATGAAATGGGACACCGGGCGCGGCTCGCAGGTTCGAACCAGCGGATGCGGCAGCGTAACTTTTGATTGCCCTAAATTTATACACACATACACCGCTGGTATAGTGGTGGCTAAACTGTAACGTTATGCATCTCTTTCGTTACATACTATGAAATGGGACACCGGGCGCGGCTCGCAGGTTCGAACCAGCGGATGCGGCAGCGTAACTTTTGACTGCCCTAAATTTATACACACATACACCGCTGGTATAGTGGTGGCTAAACTGTTACCTGATTCATCTCTTTCGTTACATACTATGAAATGCGACACCGGGCGCGGCTCGCAGGTTCGAACCAGCGGATGCGTCAGCGTAACTTTTGATTGCCCTAAATTTATACACACATACACCGCTGGTATAGTGGTGGCTAAACTGTAACGTTATGCATCTCTTTCGTTACATACTATGAAATGGGACACCGGGCGCGGCTCGCAGGTTCGAACCAGCGGATGCGGCAGCGTAACTTTTGATTGCCCTAAATTTATACACACATACACCGCTGGTATAGTGGTGGCTAAACTGTAACGTTATGCATCTCTTTCGTTACATACTATGAAATGCGACACCGGGCGCGGCTCGCAGGTTCGAAACAGCGGATGCGGCAGCGTAACTTTTGTTTGCCCTAATTTTAAACACACATACACAGCTGGTATAGTGGTGGCTAAACTGTTACCTGATTCATCTCTTTCGTTACATACTATGAAATGCGACACCGGCGCGGCTCGCAGGTTCGAACCAGCGGATGCGTCAGCGTAACTTTTGATTGCCCTAAATTTATACACACATACACCGCTGGTATAGTGGTGGCTAAACTGTAACGTTATGCATCTCTTTCGTTACATACTATGAAATGGGACACCGGGCGCGGCTCGCAGGTTCGAACCAGCGGATGCGGCAGCGTAACTTTTGATTGCCCTAAATTTATACACACATACACCGCTGGTATAGTGGTGGCTAAACTGTAACGTTATGCATCTCTTTCGTTACATACTATGAAATGCGACACCGGGCGCGGCTCGCAGGTTCGAACCAGCGGATGCGTCAGCGTAACTTTTGATTGCCCTAAATTTATACACACATACACCGCTGGTATAGTGGTGGCTAAACTGTAACGTTATGCATCTCTTTCGTTACATACTATGAAATGCGACACCGGGCGCGGCTCGCAGGTTCGAACCAGCGGATGCGGCAGCGTAACTTTTGATTGCCCTAAATTTATACACACATACACTGCTGGTATAGTGGTGGCTAAACTGTAACGTTATGCATCTCTTTCGTTACATACTATGAAATGCGACACCGGGCGCGGCTCGCAGGTTCGAAACAGCGGATGCGGCAGCGTAACTTTTGTTTGCCCTAATTTTATACACACATACACCGCTGGTATAGTGGTGGCTAAACTGTAACGTTATGCATCTCTTTCGTTACATACTATGAAATGCGACACCGGGCGCGGCTCGCAGGTTCGAACCAGCGGATGCGGCAGCGTAACTTTTGATTGCCCTAAATTTATACACACATACACCGCTGGTATAGTGGTGGCTAAACTGTAACGTTATGCATCTCTTTCGTTACATACTATGAAATGCGACACCGGGCGCGGCTCGCAGGTTCGAACCAGCGGATGCGGCAGCGTAACTTTTGATTGCCCTAAATTTATACACACATACACTGCTGGTATAGTGGTGGCTAAACTGTAACGTTATGCATCTCTTTCGTTACATACTATGAAATGCGACACCGGGCGCGGCTCGCAGGTTCGAACCAGCGGATGCGGCAGCGTAACTTTTGATTGCCCTAAATTTATACACACATACACCGCTGGTATAGTGGTGGCTAAACTGTAACGTTATGCATCTCTTTCGTTACATACTATGAAATGCGACACCGGGCGCGGCTCGCAGGTTCGAACCAGCGGATGCGGCAGCGTAACTTTTGTTTGCCCTAATTTTATACACACATACACCGCTGGTATAGTGCTGGCTAAACTGTTACCTGATTCATCTCTTTCGTTACATACTATGAAATGCGACACCGGGCGCGGCTCGCAGGTTCGAAACAGCGGATGCGGCAGCGTAACTTTTGTTTGCCCTAATTTTAAACACACATACACAGCTGGTATAGTGGTGGCTAAACTGTAACGTTATGCATCTCTTTCGTTACATACTATGAAATGCGACACCGGGCGCGGCTCGCAGGTTCGAACCAGCGGATGCGTCAGCGTAACTTTAGATTGCCCTAAATTTATACACACATACACCGCTGGTATAGTGGTGGCTAAACTGTAACGTTATGCATCTCTTTCGTTACATACTATGAAATGCGACACCGGGCGCGGCTCGCAGGTTCGAAACAGAGGATGCGGCAGCGTAACTTTTGTTTGCCCTAATTTTATACACACATACACCGCTGGTATAGTGGTGGCTAAACTGTAACCTGATTCATCTCTTTCGTTACATGCTATGAAATGCGACACCGGGCGCGGCTCGCAGGTTCGAACCAGCGGATACGGCAGCGTAACTTTTGTTTGCCCTAATTTTATACACACATACACCGCTGGTATAGTGGTGGCTAAACTGTAACGTTATGCATCTCTTTCGTTACATACTATGAAATGCGACACCGGGCGCGGCTCGCAGGTTCGAACCAGCGGATGCGGCAGCGTAACTTTTGTTTGCCCTAATTTTATACACACATACACCGCTGGTATAGTGGTGGCTAAACTGTAACCTGATTCATCTCTTTCGTTACATACTATGAAATGCGACACCGGGCGCGGCTCGCAGGTTCGAAACAGCGGATGCGGCAGCGTAACTTTTGTTTGCCCTAATTTTATACACACATACACCGCTGGTATAGTGGTGGCTAAACTGTAACTTTATGCATCTCTTTCGTTACATACTATGAAATGCGACACCAGGCGCGGCTCGCAGGTTCGAACCAGCGGATGCGGCAGCGTAACTTTTGTTTGCCCTAATTTTATACACACATACACCGCTGGTATAGTGGTGGCTAAACTGTAACGTTATGCATCTCTTTCGTTACATACTATGAAATGCGACACCGGGCGCGGCTCGCAGGTTCGAACCAGCGGATGCGGCAGCGTAACTTTTGTTTGCCCTAATTTTATACACACATACACCGCTGGTATAGTGGTGGCTAAACTGTAACCTGATTCATCTCTTTCGTTACATACTATGAAATGCGACACCGGGCGCGGCTCGCAGGTTCGAAACAGCGGATGCGGCAGCGTAACTTTTGTTTGCCCTAATTTTATACACACATACACCGCTGGTATAGTGGTGGCTAAACTGTAACCTGATTCATCTCTTTCGTTACATACTATGAAATGCGACACCGGGCGCGGCTCGCAGGTTCGAACCAGCGGATACGGCAGCGTAACTTTTGTTTGCCCTAATTTTATACACACATACACCGCTGGTATAGTGGTGGCTAAACTGTAACGTTATGCATCTCTTTCGTTACATACTATGAAATGCGACACCAGGCGCGGCTCGCAGGTTCGAACCAGCGGATGCGGCGGCGTAACTTTTGTTTGCCCTAATTTTATACACACATACACCGCTGGTATAGTGCTGGCTAAACTGTTACCTGATTCATCTCTTTCGTTACATACTATGAAATGCGACACCGGGCGCGGCTCGCAGGTTCGAAACAGCGGATGCGGCAGCGTAACTTTTGTTTGCCCTAATTTTAAACACACATACACAGCTGGTATAGTGGTGGCTAAACTGTAACGTTATGCATCTCTTTCGTTACATACTATGAAATGGGACACCGGGCGCGGCTCGCAGGTTCGAACCAGCGGATGCGTCAGCGTAACTTTTGATTGCCCTAAATTTATACACACATACACCGCTGGTATAGTGGTGGCTAAACTGTAACGTTATGCATCTCTTTCGTTACATACTATGAAATGGGACACCGGGCGCGGCTCGCAGGTTCGAACCAGCGGATGCGGCAGCGTAACTTTTGATTGCCCTAAATTTATACACACATACACCGCTGGTATAGTGGTGGCTAAACTGTAACGTTATGCATCTCTTTCGTTACTTACTATGAAATGCGACACCGGGCGCGGCTCGCAGGTTCGAAACAGCGGATGCGGCAGCGTAACTTTTGTTTGCCCTAATTTTAAACACACATACACAGCTGGTATAGTGGTGGCTAAACTGTTACCTGATTCATCTCTTTCGTTACATACTATGAAATGCGACACCGGGCGCGGCTCGCAGGTTCGAACCAGCGGATGCGTCAGCGTAACTTTTGATTGCCCTAAATTTATACACACATACACCGCTGGTATAGTGGTGGCTAAACTGTAACGTTATGCATCTCTTTCGTTACATACTATGAAATGGGACACCTGGCGCGGCTCGCAGGTTCGAACCAGCGGATGCGGCAGCGTAACTTTTGATTGCCCTAAATTTATACACACATACACCGCTGGTATAGTGGTGGCTAAACTGTAACGTTATGCATCTCTTTCGTTACATACTATGAAATGCGACACCGGGCGCGGCTCGCAGGTTCGAACCAGCGGATGCGGCAGCGTAACTTTTGTTTGCCCTAATTTTATACACACATACACCGCTGGTACAGTGCTGGCTAAACTGTTACCTGATTCATCTCTTTCGTTACATACTATGAAATGCGACACCGGGCGCGGCTCGCAGGTTCGAAACAGCGGATGCGGCAGCGTAACTTTTGTTTGCCCTAATTTTAAACACACATACACAGCTGGTATAGTGGTGGCTAAACTGTAACGTTATGCATCTCTTTCGTTACATACTATGAAATGCGACACCGGGCGCGGCTCGCAGGTTCGAACCAGCGGATGCGTCAGCGTAACTTTTGATTGCCCTAAATTTATACACACATACACCGCTGGTATAGTGGTGGCTAAACTGTAACGTTATGCATCTCTTTCGTTACATACTATGAAATGGGACACCGGGCGCGGCTCGCAGGTTCGAACCAGCGGATGCGGCAGCGTAACTTTTGATTGCCCTAAATTTATACACACATACACTGCTGGTATAGTGGTGGCTAAACTGTAACGTTATGCATCTCTTTCGTTACATACTATGAAATGCGACACCGGGCGCGGCTCGCAGGTTCGAAACAGCGGATGCGGCAGCGTAACTTTTGTTTGCCCTAATTTTATACACACATACACCGCTGGTATAGTGGTGGCTAAACTGTAACGTTATGCATCTCTTTCGTTACATACTATGAAATGCGACACCGGGCGCGGCTCGCAGGTTCGAACCAGCGGATGCGGCAGCGTAACTTTTGATTGCCCTAAATTTATACACACATACACCGCTGGTATAGTGGTGGCTAAACTGTAACGTTATGCATCTCTTTCGTTACATACTATGAAATGCGACACCGGGCGCGGCTCGCAGGTTCGAAACAGCGGATGCGGCAGCGTAACTTTTGTTTGCCCTAATTTTATATACACATACACCGCTGGTATAGTGGTGGCTAAACTGTAACGTTATGCATCTCTTTCGTTACATACTATGAAATGCGACACCGGGCGCGGCTCGCAGGTTCGAACCAGCGGATGCGGCAGCGTAACTTTTGATTGCCCTAAATTTATACACACATACACCGCTGGTATAGTGGTGGCTAAACTGTAACGTTATGCATCTCTTTCGTTACATACTATGAAATGCGACACCGGGCGCGGCTCGCAGGTTCGAAACAGCGGATGCGGCAGCGTAACTTTTGTTTGCCCTAATTTTATATACACATACACCGCTGGTATAGTGGTGGCTAAACTGTAACGTTATGCATCTCTTTCGTTACATACTATGAAATGCGACACCGGGCGCGGCTCGCAGGTTCGAACCAGCGGATGCGGCAGCGTAACTTTTGATTGCCCTAATTTTATACACACATACACCGCTGGTATAGTGGTGGCTAAACTGTAACGTTATGCATCTCTTTCGTTACATACTATGAAATGCGACACCGGGCGCGGCTCGCAGGTTCGAACCAGCGGATGCGGCAGCGTAACTTTTGATTGCCCTAAATTTATACACACATACACCGCTGGTATAGTGGTGGCTAAACTGTAACGTTATGCATCTCTTTCGTTACATACTATGAAATGCGACACCGGGCGCGGCTCGCAGGTTCGAAACAGCGGATGCGGCAGCGTAACTTTTGTTTGCCCTAATTTTATACACACATACACCGCTGGTATAGTGGTGGCTAAACTGTAACGTTATGCATCTCTTTCGTTACATACTATGAAATGCGACACCGGGCGCGGCTCGCAGGTTCGAACCAGCGGATGCGGCAGCGTAACTTTTGATTGCCCTAAATTTATACACACATACACCGCTGGTATAGTGGTGGCTAAACTGTAACGTTATGCATCTCTTTCGTTACATACTATGAAATGCGACAGCGGGCGCGGCTCGCAGGTTCGAACCAGCGGATGCGGCAGCGTAACTTTTGTTTGCCCTAATTTTATACACACATACACCGCTGGTATAGTGGTGGCTAAACTGTAGCGTTATGCATCTCTTTCGTTACATACTATGAAATGCGACACCGGGCGCGGCTCGCAGGTTCGAACCAGCGGATGCGGCAGCGTAACTTTTGTTTGCCCTAATTTTATACACACATACACCGCTGGTACAGTGCTGGCTAAACTGTTACCTGATTCATCTCTTTCGTTACATACTATGAAATGCGACACCGGGCGCGGCTCGCAGGTTCGAAACAGCGGATGCGGCAGCGTAACTTTTGTTTGCCCTAATTTTAAACACACATACACAGCTGGTATAGTGGTGGCTAAACTGTAACGTTATGCATCTCTTTCGTTACATACTATGAAATGCGACACCGGGCGCGGCTCGCAGGTTCGAACCAGCGGATGCGTCAGCGTAACTTTTGATTGCCCTAAATTTATACACACATACACCGCTGGTATAGTGGTGGCTAAACTGTAACGTTATGCATCTCTTTCGTTACATACTATGAAATGGGACACCGGGCGCGGCTCGCAGGTTCGAACCAGCGGATGCGGCAGCGTAACTTTTGATTGCCCTAAATTTATACACACATACACTGCTGGTATAGTGGTGGCTAAACTGTAACGTTATGCATCTCTTTCGTTACATACTATGAAATGCGACACCGGGCGCGGCTCGCAGGTTCGAACCAGCGGATGCGGCAGCGTAACTTTTGTTTGCCCTAATTTTATACACACATACACCGCTGGTATAGTGGTGGCTAAACTGTAACGTTATGCATCTCTTTCGTTACATACTATGAAATGCGACACCGGGCGCGGCTCGCAGGTTCGAACCAGCGGATGCGGCAGCGTAACTTTTGATTGCCCTAAATTTATACACACATACACCGCTGGTATAGTGGTGGCTAAACTGTAACGTTATGCATCTCTTTCGTTACATACTATGAAATGCGACACCGGGCGCGGCTCGCAGGTTCGAAACAGCGGATGCGGCAGCGTAACTTTTGTTTGCCCTAATTTTATACACACATACACCGCTGGTATAGTGGTGGCTAAACTGTAACGTTATGCATCTCTTTCGTTACATACTATGAAATGCGACACCGGGCGCGGCTCGCAGGTTCGAACCAGCGGATGCGGCAGCGTAACTTTTGATTGCCCTAAATTTATACACACATACACCGCTGGTATAGTGGTGGCTAAACTGTAACGTTATGCATCTCTTTCGTTACATACTATGAAATGCGACACCGGGCGCGGCTCGCAGGTTCGAACCAGCGGATGCGGCAGCGTAACTTTTGTTTGCCCTAATCTTATACACACATACACCGCTGGTATAGCGCTGGCTAAACTGTAACCTGATTCATCTCTTTCGTTACATACTATGAAATGCGACACCGGGCGCGGCTCGCAGGTTAGAAACAGCGGATGCGGCAGCGTAACTTTTGTTTGCCCTAATTTTAAACACACATACACAGCTGGTATAGTGGTGGCTAAACTGTAACCTGATTCATCTCTTTCGTTATATACTATAAAATGCGACACCGGGCGCGACTCGCAAGTTCGAACGAGCGGATGCGGCAGCGTAACTTTTGTTTGCCCTAATTTTAAACACACATACACCGCTGGTATAGTGGTGGCTAAACTGTAACGTTATGCATCTCTTTCGTTACATACTATGAAATGGGACACCGGGCGCGGCTCGCAGGTTCGAACCAGCGGATGCGGCAGCGTAACTTTTGATTGCCCTAAATTTATACACACATACACCGCTGGTATAGTGGTGGCTAAACTGTAACGTTATGCATCTCTTTCGTTACATACTATGAAATGGGACACCGGGCGCGGCTCGCAGGTTCGAACCAGCGGATGCGGCAGCGTAACTTTTGATTGCCCTAAATTTATACACACATACACTGCTGGTATAGTGGTGGCTAAACTGTAACGTTATGCATCTCTTTCGTTACATACTATGAAATGCGACACCGGGCGCGGCTCGCAGGTTCGAAACAGCGGATGCGGCAGCGTAACTTTTGTTTGCCCTAATTTTATACACACATACACCGCTGGTATAGTGGTGGCTAAACTGTAACGTTATGCATCTCTTTCGTTACATACTATGAAATGCGACACCGGGCGCGACTCGCAAGTTCGAACGAGCGGATGCGGCAGCGTAACTTTTGTTTGCCCTAATTTTATACACACATACACCGCTGGTATAGTGGTGGCTAAACTGTAACGTTATGCATCTCTTTCGTTACATACTATGAAATGCGACACCGGGCGCGGCTCGCAGGTTCGAACCAGCGGATGCGGCAGCGTAACTTTTGATTGCCCTAATTTTAAACACACATACACCGCTGGTATAGCCGTGGCTAAACTGTAACCTGATTCATCTCTTTCGTTGCATACTATGAAATGCGACACCGGGCGCGGCTCGCAGGTTCGAACCAGCGGATGCGGCAGCGTAACTTTTGTTTGCCCTAATTTTATACACACATACACCGCTGGTATAGTGGTGGCTAAACTGTAACGTTATGCATCTTTTTCGTTACATACTATGAAATGCGACACCGGGCGCGGCTCGCAGGTTCGAACCAGCGGATGCGGCAGCGTAACTTTTGTTTGCCCTAATTTTATACACACATACACCGCTGGTATAGCGCTGGCTAAACTGTAACCTGATTCATCTCTTTCGTTACATACTATGAAATGCGACACCGGGCGCGGCTCGCAGGTTCGAACCAGCGGATACGGCAGCGTAACTTTTGTTTGCCCTAATTTTATACACACATACACCGCTGGTATAGTGGTGGCTAAACTGTAACGTTATGCATCTCTTTCGTTACATACTATGAAATGCGACACCGGGCGCGGCTCGCAGGTTCGAACCAGCGGATACGGCAGCGTAACTTTTGTTTGCCCTAATTTTATACACACATACACCGCTGGTATAGTGGTGGCTAAACTGTAACCTGATTCATCTCTTTCGTTACATACTATGAAATGCGACACCGAGCGCGGCTCGCAGGTTCGAACCAGCGGATACGGCAGCGTAACTTTTGTTTGCCCTAATTTTATACACACATACACCGCTGGTATAGTGGTGGCTAAACTGTAACGTTATGCATCTCTTTCGTTACATACTATGAAATGCGACACCGGGCGCGGCTCGCAGGTTCGAACCAGCGGATGCGGCAGCGTAACTTTTGTTTGCCCTAATTTTATACACACATACACCGCTGGTATAGCGCTGGCTAAACTGTAACCTGATTCATCTCTTTCGTTACATACTATGAAATGCGACACCGGGCGCGGCTCGCAGGTTCGAACCAGCGGATACGGCAGCGTAACTTTTGTTTGCCCTAATTTTATACACACATACACCGCTGGTATAGTGGTGGCTAAACTGTAACGTTATGCATCTCTTTCGTTACATACTATGAAATGCGACACCGGGCGCGGCTCGCAGGTTCGAAACAGCGGATGCGGCAGCGTAACTTTTGTTTGCCCTAATTTTAAACACACATACACCGCTGGTATAGCCGTGGCTAAACTGTAACCTGATTCATCTCTTTCGTTGCATACTATGAAATGCGACACCGGGCGCGGCTCGCAGGTTCGAAACAGCGGATGCGGCAGCGTAACTTTTGTTTGCCCTAATTTTATATACACATACACCGCTGGTATAGTGGTGGCTAAACTGTAACGTTATGCATCTCTTTCGTTACATACTATGAAATGCGACACCGGGCGCGACTCGCAAGTTCGAACGAGCGGATGCGGCAGCGTAACTTTTGTTTGCCCTAATTTTATACACACATACACCGCTGGTATAGTGGTGGCTAAACTGTAACGTTATGCATCTCTTTCGTTACATACTATGAAATGCGACACCGAGCGCGGCTCGCAGGTTCGAAACAGCGGATGCGGCAGCGTAACTTTTGTTTGCCCTAATTTTATATACACATACACCGCTGGTATAGTGGTGGCTAAACTGTAACCTGATTCATCTCTTTCGTTATATACTATAAAATGCGACACCGGGCGCGACTCGCAAGTTCGAACGAGCGGATGCGGCAGCGTAACTTTTGTTTGCCCTAATTTTATACACACATACACCGCTGGTATAGTGGTGGCTAAACTGTAACGTTATGCATCTCTTTCGTTACATACTATGAAATGCGACACCGGGCGCGGCTCGCAGGTTCGAACCAGCGGATGCGGCAGCGTAACTTTTGATTGCCCTAGATTTATACACACATACACCGCTGGTATAGTGGTGGCTAAACTGTAACGTTATGCATCTCTTTCGTTACATACTATGAAATGCGACACCGGGCGCGGCTCGCAGGTTCGAAACAGCGGATGCGGCAGCGTAACTTTTGTTTGCCCTAATTTTAAACACACATACACCGCTGGTATAGCCGTGGCTAAACTGTAACCTGATTCACCTCTTTCGTTACATACTATGAAATGCGACACCGGGCGCGGCTCGCAGGTTCGAACCAGTGGATGCGGCAGCGTAACTTTTGTTTGCCCTAATTTTATACACACATACACCGCTGGTATAGTGGTGGCTAAACTGTAACGTTATGCATCTCTTTCGTTACATACTATGAAATGCGACACCGGGCGCGGCTCGCAGGTTCGAACCAGCGGATGCGGCAGCGTAACTTTTGATTGCCCTAATTTTATACACACATACAACGCTGGTATAGTGGTGGCTAAACTGTAACGTTATGCATCTCTTTCGTTACATACTATGAAATGCGACACCGAGCGCGGCTCGCAGGTTCGAAACAGCGGATGCGGCAGCGTAACTTTTGTTTGCCCTAATTTTAAACACACATACACCGCTGGTATAGCCGTGGCTAAACTGTAACCTGATTCATCTCTTTCGTTGCATACTATGAAATGCGACACCGGGCGCGGCTCGCAGGTTCGAACCAGCGGATGCGGCAGCGTAACTTTTGTTTGCCCTAATTTTATACACACATACACCGCTGGTATAGCGCTGGCTAAACTGTAACGTTATGCATCTCTTTCGTTACATACTATGAAATGCGACACCGGGCGCGGCTCGCAGGTTCGAAACAGCGGATGCGGCAGCGTAACTTTTGTTTGCCCTAATTTTATACACACATACACCGCTGGTATAGTGGTGGCTAAACTGTAACGTTATGCATCTCTTTCGTTACATACTATGAAATGCGACACCGAGCGCGGCTCGCAGGTTCGAAACAGCGGATGCGGCAGCGTAACTTTTGTTTGCCCTAATTTTAAACACACATACACAGCTGGTATAGTGGTGGCTAAACTGTAACCTGATTCATCTCTTTCGTTGCATAC
>NW_027460294.1:0-117680 GCF_050947875.1 Dermacentor variabilis | reverse complement strand
AAAGGCTCTGAATGAGTCCGTGATCTGTTCCTTATAAGTGGGAATATTAAAGACAAAGTGATCTGCAGCGTCACCTCCGGCATTTCAGATCACAAAGCAGTAGTCTTGACGTTAGAGGGCGTCGCATTGGAACAGCGAGGCAATGTCAAGTTGTTTCCTAATTTTTCTAAAGCAGAAGACGAGTCTATTCTTGATACTCTCAGTTTTAATTATGACTCTTTCAGAAACAGCACTTGTTCGGTAAATGATTTGTGGCTTTTCTTCAAGGGGGTAATTCATGAATACATTCAGCGTTTCGTGCCAAGGATAGCTAAAAAACATAACTTTCGAAATCCATGGATAAGTCGAGTGACGCTGCAGCTGCAGCGAAAATTGAAACGCCTAAAAAAGAGGGCGAGAACGACAAACAGGTCTGACTTGAAACTAATGGCCGAACAGATATCGGAGGAGGTGAAGAACAAGATTGCGCATGATAAGAAAAACTATTTCGATATAACACTGCCATCCATTATCAAAGGTCACCTGAAAAATTTTGGAGATTGGTGAACCCGAAGTCTCGCTCTAACGACGGACGTGTAGTTTATGGTGGCTGCGTGCAGGATGATGCAGGGGCTTCGATGGCATTCAATAAAAATTTCAGAGACATATTTACGCAAGATGACGGCCGTCTTCCGCCTTTTGAAGTGTCCGTACCTCCTATTCCTGATGTCGTAATAAGTGAACATGGCATTTTAAACCTGCTGTTGAACCTTGAGGTAAAAAAATCTCCTGGACCAGACAATATCCCAAATGCTTTCTTGAAACGTTATGCTGAGTGGTGCGCAAAATACTTACATGTTCTGTACACTAGGTGTTTAAACGAAGCTGCAGTACCTGATGATTGGCGGGATGCCAGAATCGTGCCTTTACACAAATCTGGTGACAAAACACTCATTCAGAATTATCGTCCAATTTCGCTAACCTCAACAGCTTGTAAAATATTAGAGCATATTATTCACAAACATATAACTGCTTTTATTGAAGAACATAAGCTACTTACCTGCATGCAGCACGGCTTTAGGCGAGGATTTTCAACTAATACTCAACTTGCAGAAATCATTCATGACTTTGCAGCAGCCATAAACGAGGGTAAACAAACAGACGTAATTTTCATGGATTTCCGTAAGGCGTTTGATAAAGTCTCGCATAACAAATTGTTGCATAAGTTAAGCTACATTCTGCAAAATAACAAACTACTCGCCTGGATAAAGAGTTATTTGACTAACCGACGTCAATTTGTAACACTAAATTCAGCCACTTCAGATAAGGTGCCCGTTGATTCCGGCGTCCCCCAAGGATCAGTTCTTGGTCCGCTTCTGTTTTTACTTTACATAAATGACATTGTGGATCAGATTTCTGTGGGCATTAGGTTGTGCGCTGATGACTGTGTTCTGTACGAAAAAAGTTCCTCTGTTGACGATCAAATTAGACTGAATGATGCCTTTGAAAGCATAGTAACATGGTGCAATGATTGGCAAATGGAAATTAACTTCGATAAATCTGTCTTTATGAGAATATCGTTAAAAAACAAGCCTTTATTGTACAACTACAATGCCGAAAACATCATGCTTTCTGAGGTAACCGCATATAAATACCTTGGCCTCTGGATTACTAACACTCTCTCATGGAACAAACATGTTGACATTGTCACGGCAAACTGCCTACGAAAACTATTTTTCCTAAGACGCTCTCTAAAATTCGCTACGCCTCCTGTGCGTTTTCTTTCTTACAATGCCATCATTCGCCCAATGTTGGAATACGCAATTGTCATATGGGATCCCTTTACTAAAAGAAACATTACTAAACTAGAAAAAGTTCAAAAAAGGGCAGTACGATTCATACATAATTCGTATGGCCGCACTTCAGTTGCGGAGCTTCTCAAGAGAAGTGGATTGCCACCTGTAACACAAAGGAACCAAACATGCCGTTTAAAGTTTTAATTTCAGCTCATAAAGGGGCACTACAACATTGATACATCACGCTTTATCACTTTCTCTACTGGTTATGCTACACGTCATCGACACTCACAGACAATAACACCGTTAATTACTAAAAAGAATTCCTTCAAATTTTCCTTTTTCCCCAGAACTATTGTTGAATGGAATAATCTTACTGATGACGTTGTAACTCAATGCTCATTGCCATTATTTGAGTCGCACCTATGTTTATGTAGCGAGTGATTTACTGTAACTGCTTGCATTTGTACATCGCGAGTGACCTATGTTATGTATCGCTGTATATTTACTTGGATGTTTTCACTTTGTATCCACCCTGCTAAGGTCCTGGAAACAGGACCGCAGTATCAATAAATAAATAAATAAAAAAAATCCATGTGCGGGTGCTAAAAAGAGCAGCATCGGCATGCTTTTCACGTCGTTTGGTAGAAATCCACGTGCGCGTTCTGCCAAAAGCACCATTTGCATGCATATCGTGTCGTTTTGCAGAAAACTGCGTCCGCGTCTACCAAAAGATGCATGTGCATGCTTAAAACGCGTTTTGGCACAAATCCATGTGCGGGTGCTAAAAAGAGCAGCATCGGCATGCTTTTCACTTCGTTTGGTAGAAATCAACGTGCGCGTTCTGCCAAAAGCACCATTTGCATGCATACCGTGTGGTTTTGCAGAAAACTGCGTCCGCGTCTACCAAAAGATGCATGTGCATGCTTAAAACGCGTTTGGGCACAAATCCATGTGCGGGTGCTAAAAAGAGCAGCATCGGCATGCTTTTCACGTCGTTTGGTAGAAATCCACGTGCGCGTTCTGCCAAAAGCACCATTTGCATGCATATCGTGTGGTTTTGCAGAAAACTGCGTCCGCGTCTACCAAAAGATGCATGTGCATGCTTAAAACGCGTTTTGGCACAAATCCATGTGCGGGTGCTTAAAAGAGCACCATCGGCATGCTTTTCACGTCGTTTGGTAGAAATCCACCTGCGCGTTCTGCCAAAAGCACCATTTGCATGCATATCGTGTGGTTTTGCAGAAAACTGCGTCCGCGTCTACCAAAAGATGCATGTGCATGCTCAAAACGCGTTTGGGCACAAATCCATGTGCGGGTGCTAAAAAGAGCAGCATCGGCATGCTTTTCACGTCGTTTGGTAGAAATCCACGTGCGCGTTCTGCCAAAAGCACCATTTGCATGCATATCGTGTGGTTTTGCAGAAAACTGCGTCCGCGTCTACCAAAAGATGCATGTGCATGCTTAAAACGCGTTTTGGCACAAATCCATGTGCGGGTGCTAAAAAGAGCAGCATCGGCATGCTTTTCACGTCGTTTGGTAGAAATCCACGTGCGCGTTCTGCCAAAAGCACCATTTGCATGCATATCGTGTGGTTTTGCAGAAAACTGCGTCCGCGTCTACCAAAAGATGCATGTGCATGCTTAAAACGCGTTTTGGCACAAATCCATGTGCGGGTGCTAAAAAGAGCAGCATCGGCATGCTTTTCACGTCGTTTGGTAGAAATCCACGTGCGCGTTCTGCCAAAAGCACCATTTGCATGCATATCGTGTGGTTTTGCAGAAAACTGCGTCCGCGTCTACCAAAAGATGCATGTGCATGCTTAAAACGCGTTTTGGCACAAATCCATGTGCGGGTGCTAAAAAGAGCAGCATCGGCATGCTTTTCACGTCGTTTGGTAGAAATCCACGTGCGCGTTCTGCCAAAAGCACCATTTGCATGCATATCGTGTGGTTTTGCAGAAAACTGCGTCCGCGTCTACCAAAAGATGCATGTGCATGCTTAAAACGCGTTTTGGCACAAATCCATGTGCGGGTGCTAAAAAGAGCAGCATCGGCATGCTTTTCACGTCGTTTGGTATAAATCCACGTGCGCGTTCTGCCAAAAGCACCATTTGCATGCATATCGTGTGGTTTTGCAGAAAACTGCGTCCGCGTCTACCAAAAGATGCATGTGCATGCTTAAAACGCGTTTTGGCACAAATCCATGTGCTGGTGCTAAAAAGAGCAGCATCGGCATGCTTTTCACGTCGTTTGGTAGAAATCCACGTGCGCGTTCTGCCAAAAGCACCATTTGCATGCATATCGTGTGGTTTTGCAGAAAACTGCGTCCGCGTCTACCAAAAGATGCATGTGCATGCTTAAAACGCGTTTTGGCACAAATCCATGTGCGGGTGCTAAAACGAGCAGCATCGACATGCTTTTCACGTCGTTTGGTATAAATCCACGTGCGCGTTCTGCCAAAAGCACCATTTGCATGCATATCGTGTGGTTTTGCAGAAAACTGCGTCCGCGTCTACCAAAAGATGCATGTGCATGCTTAAAACGCGTTTTGGCACAAATCCATGTGCGGGTGCTAAAAAGAGCAGCATCGGCATGCTTTTCACGTCGTTTGGTATAAATCCACGTGCGCGTTCTGCCAAAAGCACCATTTGCATGCATATCGTGTGGTTTTGCAGAAAACTGCGTCCGCATCTACCAAAAGATGCATGTGCATGCTTAAAACGCGTTTTGGCACAAATCCATGTGCTGGTGCTAAAAAGAGCAGCATCGGCATGCTTTTCACGTCGTTTGGTAGAAATCCACGTGCGCGTTCTGCCAAAAGCACCATTTGCATGCATATCGTGTGGTTTTGCAGAAAACTGCGTCCGCGTCTACCAAAAGATGCATGTGCATGCTTAAAACGCGTTTTGGCACAAATCCATGTGC
This sequence comes from Dermacentor variabilis, assembly GCF_050947875.1. Classification (NCBI taxonomy): domain Eukaryota; kingdom Metazoa; phylum Arthropoda; class Arachnida; order Ixodida; family Ixodidae; genus Dermacentor; species Dermacentor variabilis. The sequence continues at coordinate 112,978 of NW_027460294.1, read as the reverse complement.
GGGTGCTAAAAAGAGCAGCATCGGCATGCTTTTCACGTCGTTTGGTATAAATCCACGTGCGCGTTCTGCCAAAAGCACCATTTGCATGCATATCGTGTGGTTTTGCAGAAAACTGCGTCCGCGTCCACCAAAAGATGCATGTGCATGCTTAAAACGCGTTTTGGCACAAATCCATCTGCGGGTGCTAAAAAGAGCAGCATCGGCATGCTTTTCACGTCGTTTGGTAGAAATCCACGTGCGCGTTCTGCCAAAAGCACCATTTGCATGCATATCGTGTGGTTTTGCAGAAAACTGCGTTCGCGTCTACCAAAAGATGCATGTGCATGCTTAAAACGCGTTTTGGCACAAATCCATGTGCGGGTGCTAAAAAGAGCAGCATCGGCATGCTTTTCACGTCGTTTGGTAGACATCCACGTGCGCGTTCTGCCAAAAGCACCATTTGCATGCATATCGTGTGGTTTTGCAGAAAACTGCGTCCGCGTCTACCAAAAGATGCATGTGCATGCTTAAAACGCGTTTTGGCACAAATCCATGTGCGGGTGCTAAAAAGAGCAGCATCGGCATGCTTTTCACGTCGTTTGGTAGAAATCCACGCGCGCGTTCTGCCAAAAGCACCATTTGCATGCATATCGTGTGGTTTTGCAGAAAACTGCGTCCGCGTCTACCAAAAGATGCATGTGCATGCTTAAAACGCGTTTTGGCACAAATCCATGTGCGGGTGCTAAAAAGAGCAGCATCGGCATGCTTTTCACGTCGTTTGGTAGAAATCCACGTGCGCGTTCTGCCAAAAGCACCATTTGCATGCATATCGTGTGGTTTTGCAGAAAACTGCGTCTGCGTCTACCAAAAGATGCATGTGCATGCTTAAAACGCGTTATAGCACAAATCCATGTGCGGGTGCTAAAAAGAGCAGCATCCGCATGCTTTTCACGTCGTTTGGTAGAAATCCAGGTGCGCGTTCTGCCAAAAGCACCATTTGCATGCATATCGTGTGGTTTTGCAGAAAACTGCGTCCGCGTCTACCAAAAGATGCATGTGCATGCTTAAAACGCGTTTTGGCACAAATCCATGTGCGGGTGCTAAAAAGAGCAGCATCCGCATGGTTTTCACGTCGTTTGGTAGAAATCCACGTGCGCGTTCTGCCAAAAGCACCATTTGCATGCATATCGTGTGGTTTTGCAGAAAACTGCGTCCGCGTCTACCAAATATGCATGTGCATGCTTAAAACGCGTTTTGGCACAAATCCATGTGCGGGTGCAAAAAGAGCAGCATCGGCATGCTTTTCACGTCGTTTGGTAGAAATCCACGTGCGCGTTCTGCCAAAAGCACCATTTGCATGCATATCGTGTGGTTTTGGAGAAAACTGCGTCCGCGTCTACAAAAGATGCATGTGCATGCTTGAAACGCGTTTTGGCACAAATCCATGTGCGGGTGCTAAAAAGAACAGCATCGGCATGCTTTTCACGTCGTTTGGTAGAAATCCACGTGCGCGTTCTGCCAAAAGCACCATTTGCATGCATATCGTTGTGGTTTTGCAGAAAACTGCGTCCGCGTCTACCAAAAGATGCATGTGCATGCTTAAAACGCGTTTTGGCACATATCCATGTGCGGGTGCTAAAAAGAGCAGCATCGGCATGCTTTTCACGTCGTTTGGTAGAAATCCACGTGCGCGTTCTGCCAAAAGCACCATTTGCATACATATCGTGTGGTTTTGCAGAAAACTGCGTCCGCGTCTACCAAAAGATGCATGTGCATGCTTAAAACGCGTTTTGGCACAAATCCATGTGCGGGTGCTAAAAAGAGCAGCATCGGCATGCTTTTCACGTCGTTTGGTAGAAATCCACGCGCGCGTTCTGCCAAAAGCACCATTTGCATGCATATCGTGTGGTTTTGCAGAAAACTGCGTCCGCGTCTACCAAAAGATGCATGTGCATGCTTAAAACGCGTTTTGGCACAAATCCATGTGCGGGTGCTAAAAAGAGCAGCATCGGCATGCTTTTCACGTCGTTTGGTAGAAATCCACGTGCGCGTTCTGCCAAAAGCACCATTTGCATGCATATCGTGTGGTTTTGCAGAAAACTGCGTCTGCGTCTACCAAAAGATGCATGTGCATGCTTAAAACGCGTTATAGCACAAATCCATGTGCGGGTGCTAAAAAGAGCAGCATCCGCATGCTTTTCACGTCGTTTGGTAGAAATCCAGGTGCGCGTTCTGCCAAAAGCACCATTTGCATGCATATCGTGTGGTTTTGCAGAAAACTGCGTCCGCGTCTACCAAAAGATGCATGTGCATGCTTAAAACGCGTTTTGGCACAAATCCATGTGCGGGTGCTAAAAAGAGCAGCATCCGCATGGTTTTCACGTCGTTTGGTAGAAATCCACGTGCGCGTTCTGCCAAAAGCACCATTTGCATGCATATCGTGTGGTTTTGCAGAAAACTGCGTCCGCGTCTACCAAATATGCATGTGCATGCTTAAAACGCGTTTTGGCACAAATCCATGTGCGGGTGCAAAAAGAGCAGCATCGGCATGCTTTTCACGTCGTTTGATAGAAATCCACGTGCGCGTTCTGCCAAAAGCACCATTTGCATGCATATCGTGTGGTTTTGGAGAAAACTGCGTCCGCGTCTACAAAAGATGCATGTGCATGCTTGAAACGCGTTTTGGCACAAATCCATGTGCGGGTGCTAAAAAGAACAGCATCGGCATGCTTTTCACGTCGTTTGGTAGAAATCCACGTGCGCGTTCTGCCAAAAGCACCATTTGCATGCATATCGTTGTGGTTTTGCAGAAAACTGCGTCCGCGTCTACCAAAAGATGCATGTGCATGCTTAAAACGCGTTTTGGCACATATCCATGTGCGGGTGCTAAAAAGAGCAGCATCGGCATGCTTTTCACGTCGTTTGGTAGAAATCCACGTGCGCGTTCTGCCAAAAGCACCATTTGCATACATATCGTGTGGTTTTGCAGAAAACTGCGTCCGCGTCTACCAAAAGATGCATGTGCATGCTTAAAACGCGTTTTGGCACAAATCCATGTGCGGGTGCTAAAAAGAGCAGCATCGGCATGCTTTTCACGTCGTTTGGTAGAAATCCACGTGCGCGTTCTGCCAAAAGCACCATTTGCATGCATATCGTGTGGTTTTGCAGAAAACTGCGTCCGCGTCTACCAAAAGATGCATGTGCATGCTTAAAACGCGTTGTGGCACAAATCCATGTGCGGGTGCTAAAAAGAGCAGCATCGGCATGCTTTTCACGTCGTTTGGTAGAAATCCACGTGCGCGTTCTGCCAAAAGCACCATTTGCATGCATATCGTGTGGTTTTGCAGAAAACTGCGTCCGCATCTACCAAAAGATGCATGTGCATGCTTAAAACGCGTTTTGGCACAAATCCATGTGCGGGTGCTAAAAAGAGCAGCATCGGCATGCTTTTCACGTCGTTTGGTAGAAATCCACGTGCGCGTTCTGCCAAAAGCACCATTTGCATGCATATCGTGTGGTTTTGCAGAAAACTGCGTCCGCATCTACCAAAAGATGCATGTGCATGCTTAAAACGCGTTTTGGCACAAATCCATGTGCGGGTGCTAAAAAGAGCAGCATCGGCATGCTTTTCACGTCGTTTGGTAGAAATCCACGTGCGCGTTCTGCCAAAAGCACCATTTGCATGCATATCGTGTGGTTTTGCAGAAAACTGCGTCCGCGTCTACCAAAAGATGCATGTGCATGCTTAAAAAGCGTTTTGGCACAAATCCATGTGCGGGTGCTAAAAAGAGCAGCATCGGCATGCTTTTCACGTCGTTTGGTAGAAATCCACGTGCGCGTTCTGCCAAAAGCACCATTTGCATGCATATCGTGTGGTTTTGGAGAAAACTGCGTCCGCGTCTACAAAAGATGCATGTGCATGCTTGAAACGCGTTTTGGCACAAATCCATGTGCGGGTGCTAAAAAGAACAGCATCGGCATGCTTTTCACGTCGTTTGGTAGAAATCCACGTGCGCGTTCTGCCAAAAGCACCATTTGCATGCATATCGTTGTGGTTTTGCAGAAAACTGCGTCCGCGTCTACCAAAAGATGCATGTGCATGCTTAAAACGCGTTTTGGCACATATCCATGTGCGGGTGCTAAAAAGAGCAGCATCGGCATGCTTTTCACGTCGTTTGGTACAAATCCACGTGCGCGTTCTGCCAAAAGCACCATTTGCATGCATATCGTGTGGTTTTGCAGAAAACTGCGTCCGCGTCTACCAAAAGATGCATGTGCATGCTTAAAACGCGTTTTGGCACAAATCCATGTGCGGGTGCTAAAAAGAGCAGCATCGGCATGCTTTTCACGTCGTTTGGTAGAAATCCACGTGCGCGTTCTGCCAAAAGCACCATTTGCATGCATATCGTGTGGTTTTGCAGAAAACTGCGTCCGCGTCTACCAAAAGATGCATGTGCATGCTTAAAACGCGTTGTGGCACAAATCCATGTGCGGGTGCTAAAAAGAGCAGCATCGGCATGCTTTTCACGTCGTTTGGTAGAAATCCACGTGCGCGTTCTGCCAAAAGCACCATTTGCATGCATATCGTGTGGTTTTGCAGAAAACTGCGTCCGCATCTACCAAAAGATGCATGTGCATGCTTAAAACGCGTTTTGGCACAAATCCATGTGCGGGTGCTAAAAAGAGCAGCATCGGCATGCTTTTCACGTCGTTTGGTAGAAATCCACGTGCGCGTTCTGCCAAAAGCACCATTTGCATGCATATCGTGTGGTTTTGCAGAAAACTGCGTCCGCGTCTACCAAAAGATGCATGTGCATGCTTAAAACGCGTTTTGGCACAAATCCATTTGCGGGTGCTAAAAAGAGCTGCATCGGCATGCTTTTCACGTCGTTTGGTAGAAATCCACGTGCGCGTTCTGCCAAAATGATGATGATGTGTGTTATTTTGTGGCGCAAGGGCCAGGTTTGGCCAAAGAGCGCCATGACAAGTGGTAGCGTTAACGATGTATTATGAAAGATGTGACTTGGCTGTAAAGTGGCCTAAAAATAGTCGCTGTAAAGTGCGTAAAATCTACGTTCTATAAAATTATGGCGATGACTATGAACATTAAAATCCATCGTAAAAGAATGATGCATTGTTTAAAATATGCGAGATGTTAAATTGGTTACAGCACTACTGCCTCACCCGAGCCCTTGAACCACTAGGGCCTAGAGGCATGTGCTATTCTAAATAACTATCGCAGCGGCATCCTCTGGAGAGAGGAAGCGCTACGAACGTGTGAGGCTAATAACATGCAACACAACATCTTTCAAAAAACTTAGGACGGCGCTGGTGTCAAAGAGTGGTTCTGGACCTAGTAACATAACAGGATGAAGGGGGATGTGGTGGCGGTATGCTAGGAGAAAATGTTTTTTTCTTTCGGATTCGGCTTCCCGACACTCCAGTAGGACGTGGAGGACGGTCAGCCTTTCCCCGCATCTACCACAGGTTGGAGGCTCGTTTCCCGTGAGTAAAAAGTTATGTGTGCCAAAAGTGTGTCCTATTCTTAGACGGCAGAATAGGACATCTGTCCGGCGGGATTTTGTTACAGGAGGCCAGAAACCTAATTGTGGCTTTATTACATGCAGTTTATTATTTATTTCTTCGTCCCACATGCGTTGCCAGTGGTTTCGTAGTTTCCTTCTTAAGAAAGGCTTCAGGTCTGTGACAGGGACCGAAGCAGTAGAGTTAACTGCATGCAATGAGATTGATGTGGCCATCTGGTCGGCTAGAACGTTTCCCTCGATGCCCCTATGTCCAGGCACCCAGCATATGATCACATGTTGGTTAGATATATAAGATTTGCACAGTGCGGAGTAGAGTTCATTAAATACTGGATTTTTGTGATTACAGAAAGACATCAAGGCCTTCACAACACTAAGGGAGTCCGTATATATAACTGATTTCGGGAGTTGTGATTTATTTATATGTTTTACGGCCGACAGGAGTGCGTAGGCCTCAGCCGTAAAGATGCTAGTTTCCGGATGCAGTACGTCGGATTCCGAGAAGGATGGACCGACGGCTGCATAGGACACCCCGTCGTGTGACTTTGATGCGTCTGTGTAGAACTCCGTGCAGGAGTATTTGTGCTGGAGTTCCCGGAAATGCATTAGGATTTCAATCTCTGGAGCATGCTTTGTGACTTCCACGAAAGATATATCACATTGTATGAGCTGCCACTCCCAAGGAGGTAGCAGCTTGGCTGGATGCATTAGGGGACGCTCGAGGAGTGGAACGTGCATTTCTTCACTAAGCTCCCTCACACGCAGCGAGAAAGGCTGTCTTACGGAGGGACGATTGCGAAAGAGAGTAGCATATGTCATGTCATTAATGGTATTAAAACAGGGATGCTGAGGATTTGAGTGGACTTTCAGAAAATATGTATGGCTGATGTATGTTCTCTGCAGATGAAGTGACCACTCATTTGATTCTACATATAAACTTTGTATGGGACTCGTTCTGAAGGCGCCAGTGGCCAGTCGGATTCCTAGATGGTGCACAGGGTCTAGCATCTTTAGTGCGCTCGGGGCGGCAGAGTGATAAATCACGGCACCATAGTCTAGTCGCGATCGAATGAGGCTTTTATATAGATTCATTAAACACTTCCTGTCACTACCCCACGTAGTCTGGGACAGAAGTTTCATTATGTTCATTGTTTTCAGACATTTTTCTTTAAGATGTTTAATGTGGGGGACGAAAGTGAATCTGTAGTCAAGTATGACACCTAGAAATTTGTGTTCTTTATTTACAGGTATCTGTTGTCCACGCAGTTCTATGCAAGGATCTGGGATAAGTCCTCTCTTTCTTGTAAAAAGAACACAAGAGCTTTTGTTAGGATTGATCTTAAACCCATTCTTGTCTGCCCACATTGACACTTTGTTCAGGCCATGCTGTACCTGTCTCTCGCAGACTGCGAGGTTACAAGATTTGAAAGCTATTTGAATGTCGTCCACGTAGACAGAGTAAAAGATGGCGGGTGGTAGTGAAGCACGAAGCGTGTTCATCTTCACGATAAATAGGGTGCAGCTGAGCACGCCTCCTTGGGGTACACCCGTTTCTTGCGTAAAAGGACGTGAGAGTGCATTGCCGACTTTTACCCGGAAGGTACGATTTGACAGATAGCTTTTTATTGTATTAAACATATTACCGTGGATGCCCATTTCTGACAGGTCTCTTAAGATTCCGTAACGCCACGTTGTGTCATACGCCTTTTCCATATCGAGAAATACCGATAGGAAGAACTGTTTATGTATAAATGCGTCCCGAATATTCCCTTCAACACGCACGAGATGATCGGTTGTGGAGAGCCCTTCTCGGAAGCCGCACTGATAAGGATCAAGCATTTTGCTCTGTTCAAGGAAATGAATGAGTCGCCGATTTATCATTTTTTCGAACACCTTACAAATGCAACTTGTGAGGGCTATCGGGCGGTAACTTGCCACTGAGGAAGGGTCTTTGCCTTGTTTCAAAACAGGGACTACAATGGCTTCCTTCCAGGCGGTTGGAAGGTACCCTGCATCCCAGATGGTGTTGAAAAGTGTGAGTAGTGTAACCTGCGTGTCATTGTGTAAGTTTTTGAGCATTTCATACATGATTCTATCAGATCCTGGTGCGGAACTCTTGCATGCGCTCAAGGCAGCTTTCAATTCGGCAGCACTAAAAGGACAATTGTACGGTTCATTCTTTCGGCATTTATTGATGAGTGGCTTGCATTCTTCTATTTGTTTATATTTTAGGAAGGATTGCGAATAATGATTTGAGCTTGATACACTCTCAAAGTGCTCCCCAAGTGAGTTGGCCTGGTCTTGCAGTGAATCGCCCTGTGTGTTTACCAGGGGGACTGAGTATGTTTGCCTACCTCTAATCCTATTAACTCTGTTCCAGGCTTTGGCCTCATCCCTAAACGAGTTAATACTCGATAGATACTTTTGCCAGCTTTCTCTTCTGGCCTGTCGGCGGGTTCTCCTACCTTGGGATTTTACTTTTTTAAAGTTTACAAGATTTTCTGCAGTGGGCGAAGCGCGTAGCATCTCCCACGCTTTGTTCTGATTCCTACGTGCGATTCTGCATTCATGGTTCCACCACGGGACATGCCATTTGCATGCCGAGCCGCTTATTTCACGTATGCATTTAGATGCACCATCTATTATAAAGGCTGTGAAGTACTCCACAGCCGCATCGATTTCTAAAGAAGACATGTCGTCCCATGATATACTAGTTAAGTTTCGGAACCTCTCCCAGTCTGCTGTATCTATATTCCACCTAGGAGCGTGTGGTGGATATTCATTTTCTTTAGGTGATCTTAGCAGTATAGGGAAGTGGTCGCTGCCGTAAGGGTTGTCGGCAACTTCCCATTCAAGTTCAGGCAGTACAGACGGGGAGACTATGCTTAGGTCTATGGAAGAATAGGTTCTATTTGCAAGAGAGTAATATGTGTGTTCCTTTTTATTCAACAGACAAGCACCAGAAGAAAAGAGGAACTGTTCGAGAAGACGTCCTCGCGCATCTAAACGAGGGTCGCCCCACAGGTAGTTATGTGCATTGAAATCGCCAAGAACAACGTAGGGTTCTGGCAATTCATCAATAAAGGACTGAAATTCATGTTTGCTTAGTTTATAATGTGGGGGTATATAAAGTGAGCAAATAGTGATAAGCTTGTTTAGCAGAATCACTCGAACCGCCACTGCCTCAAGGGCCGTTCGTAGCTGCAAGCGTTGACAGGCTATGCTTTTTTGAATTATAATTGCAACACCGCCCGATGCGAGAGCATCATCGCGATCTTTGCGAATAGTAACGTGTTGTCGAAGAAAATTTGTGCGTTTTGGTTTTAAGTGTGTTTCCTGTAAACACAGCACTTTCGGATTGTGTTTATGGATAAGTTCTTGCACATCATCGAGATTCCTAAGAAGACCTCTGACATTCCATTGAATGATTTGTGTATCCATATTTAAAGAAAATTTGTGCTGTGTTTACGGAAATTGAGGTGATGCCGCTTAGGTTACAGAGCTCTTTCGAGGCCCTGTAACGGGGGTTCTGCCCTTTCTGGAGCGTTCGAGCGAGCCTCGCCGCTCCTTAGGCGCTTGGTGCGCCTTGAGAATAGGTGTAGTGTCCATTGCCTCTTGTGAGGCGCCGGACACCTGCTCTTGCGAGCGAGAAGTTTCCCGAGAGGGTCCCGCCTTGGAGGGCAAGACCCCTGCGCCCACCAGCCCGGAGGTCGATGGGGCACCCTGCGGGATTTGGCTGCGCCGGCTGTTGCCAGCGCTGGGAGGGGCCGGGGAGATTGGGGCACCCTCTGCTGCGCCCACCTTCGGGGTCGATGGTCCCCCCTGCTCTGTTGACGGAACAGCGCTAGCTGCGACCGCCGCGGGGGCAGATGGCGTAACTGCCGACTCACTGCTTGTGGGTCGGACAGCCGCCGGAGGCCTTTGTGACGCTGCCCCCTTACGCGCCACATCGGCAAAGCTGCTCTTAGACAGGTATGACACCCGCCTCCGTGCCTCTTTGAAAGTGATATTTTCTTTTACTTTTATGGTCACAATTTCTTTTTTCCAGGACGGGCAGGCGCGCGAGTATGCGGCATGCTCGCCATCACAGTTGACACAGTGTGGGGTGTTCTGGCACGTTTCGGAGGAATGTTCATTGTCACTGCACTTGGCACAAGTCAGCCGGCCTCGACAGTTCTGTGAACTGTGGCCGAAACGTTGGCACTTAAAGCATCTGAGAGGATTGGGAACGTATGGTCGAACACGAAGTTTGATATAACCAGCCTCGATGGACTCGGGAAGGACACTTGAGCCGAAAGTGAGTATCAGGTGTTTCGTCTTGATCTCTTTTCCATCTCGCCTAATCATAATTCGTTTAACATTTATAACATTCTGGTCACTGAAGCCCTCCAAGAGTTCAGCCTCAGTGAGCTCCATCAAGTCATCGTCAGAGACAACACCACGGGTGGTGTTCATCGTGCGGTGCGGGGTTATAATTATCTGGGTTTCGCCAAATGACACTAGTGTTGACAATTTTTCATATTGTTTTTGATCGCGGAGCTCCAAGAGGAGATCCCCGCTTGCCATCCTCGACGCCTTATAGCCAGGACCAAAGGCTTCAGTCAATGACTTCGAAACAAGGAAGGGTGAGATAGTTCTTACTGGTTTATCTGGTTTTGCAGAATGGATAACATGGAAACGCGGGAACGATTCTTTTTGGCGGCCAAAAAATTGAAAGACTTCATCGGTGCGCCCTCTTTTCTGAGGGCGATCAGGTAGTGAAGGGAAGGAAGTAGCCATGTGTGGACGTGTAGTTTTCGGCAGCAACGCCAGCCACCCACCATGGAGTCCAACAAGGGGACGCTGCAGGGCCTGAAAAACAGGGCCTGCAAACGCCAGCTGTACGTTGCCACTATAACCCAATATGACATAACCAAGGTTGGCTACTCACACAAGGTTAACCCTTGCTGCCAAGAAGGTCGGAAGTAATAAAGAAATGAGAAGGAGACAGGAAAGGCGGAAAGTAAGGGAAAGACGAAGGTAATAGGGAGAGAGAGACAGGAAAAGGCAACTACCGATTTCCCCCGGGTGGGTCAGTCCGCGGGTGCCGTCTACGTGAAGCAGAGGCCAAAGAGGTGTGTTGCCTCCGCCGGGGGGCCTTAAAGGTCCAAACACCCGGCATCGGCTCAACCCCCAGGATCCCCCTTTCCCCGGACACGGCTAAGCCGCGCACGGCTACACGCGGGAGGGTCCAACCCTCGTGTGCTCGGGTACGTGGTGTCGCAACACACCAAACGCCTGCTTGCGCAGACGCCCCTGCGGGTGCGTTCTGCCAAAAGCACCATTTGCATGCATATCGTGTGGTTTTGCAGAAAACTGCGTCCACGTCTACCAAAAGATGCATGTGCATGCTTAAAACGCGTTTTGGCACAAATCCATGTGCGGGTGCTAAAAAGAGCAGCATCGGCATGCTTTTCACGTCGTTTGGTAGAAATCCACGAGCGCGTTCTGCCAAAAGCACCATTTGCATGCATATCGTGTGGTTTTTCAGAAAACTGCGTCCGCGTCAACCAAAAGATGCATGTGCATGCTTAAAACGCGTCTTGGCACAAATCCATGTGCGGGTGCTAAAAAGAGCAGCATCGGCATGCTTTTCACGTCGTTTGTTAGAAATCCACGTGCGCGTTCTGCCAAAAGCACCATTTGCATGCATATCGTGTGGTTTTGCAGAAAACTGCGTCCGCGTCTACCAAAAGATGCATGTGCATGCTTAAAACGCGTTTTGGCACAAATCCATGTGCGGGTGCTAAAAAGAGCAGCATCGGCATGCTTTTCACGTCGTTTGGTAGAAATCCACGTGCGCGTTCTGCCAAAAGCACCATTTGCATGCATATCGTGTGGTTTTGCACAAAACTGCGTCCGCGTCTACCAAAAGATGCATGTGCATGCTTAAAACGCGTTATAGCACAAATCCATGTGCGGGTGCTAAAAAGAGCAGCATCGGCATGCTTTTCACGTCGTTTGGTAGAAATCCACGTGCGCGTTCTGCCAAAAGCACCATTTGCATGCATATCGTGTGGTTTTGCAGAAAACTGCGTCCGCGTCTACCAAAAGATGCATGTGCATGCTTAAAACGCATTTTGGCACAAATCCATGTGCGGGTGCTAAAAAGAGCAGCATCCGCATGGTTTTCACGTCGTTTGGTAGAAATCCACGTGCGCGTTCTGCCAAAAGCATCATTTGCATGCATATCGTGTGGTTTTTCAGAAAACTGCGTCCGCGTCTACCAAAAGATGCATGTGCATGCTTAAAACGCGTTTTGGCACAAATCCATGTGCGGGTGCTAAAAAGAGCAGCATCGGCATGCTTTTCACGTCGCTTGGTAGAAATCCACGTGCGCGTTCTGCCAAAAGCACCATTTGCATGCATATCGTGTGGTTTTGCAGAAAACTGCGTCCGCGTCTACCAAAAGATGCATGTGCATTCTTAAAACACGTTTTGGCACAAATCCATGTGCGGGTGCTAAAAAGAACAGCATCGGAATGCTTTTCACGTCGTTTGGTAGAAATCCACGTGCGCGTTCTGCCAAAAGCACCATTTGCATGCATGTCCTGTGGTTTTGCAGAAAACTGCGTCCGCGTCTACCAAAAGATGCATGTGCATGCTTGAAACGCGTTTTGGCACAAATCCATGTGCGGGTGCTAAAAAGAACAGCATCGGCATGCTTTTCACGTCGTTTGGTAGAAATCCACGTGCGCGTTCTGCCAATAGCACCATTTGCATGCATATCGTTGTGGTTTTGCAGAAAACTGCGTCCGCGTCTACCAAAAGATGCTTGTGCATTCTTAAAACACGTTTTGGCACAAATCCATGTGCGGGTGCTAAAAAGAACAGCATCGGAATGCTTTTCACGTCGTTTGGTAGAAATCCACGTGCGCGTTCTGCCAAAAGCACCATTTGCATGCATGTCCTGTGGTTTTGCAGAAAACTGCGTCCGCGTCTACCAAAAGATGCATGTGCATGCTTGAAACGCGTTTTGGCACAAATCCATGTGCGGGTGCTAAAAAGAACAGCATCGGCATGCTTTTCACGTCGTTTGGTAGAAATCCACGTGCGCGTTCTGCCAATAGCACCATTTGCATGCATATCGTTGTGGTTTTGCAGAAAACTGCGTCCGCGTCTACCAAAAGATGCTTGTGCATGCTTAAAACGCGTTTTGGCACAAATCCATGTGCGGGTGCTAAAAAGAGCAGCATCGGCATGCTTTTCACGTCGTTTTGTAGAAATCCACGTGCGCGTTCTGCCAAAAGCACCATTTGCATGCATATCGTGTGGTTTTGCAGAAAACTGCGTCCGCGTCTACCAAAAGATGCATGTGCATGCTTAAAACGCGTTTTGGCACAAATCCATGTGCGGGTGCTAAAAAGAGCAGCATCGGCATGCTTTTCGCGTCGTTTGGTAGAAATCCACGTGCGCGTTCTGCCAAAAGCACCATTTGCATGCATATCGTGTGGTTTTGCAGAAAACTGCGTCCGCGTCTACCAAAAGATGCATGTGCATGCTTAAAACGCGTTTTGGCACAAATCCATGTGCGGGTGCTAAAAAGAGCAGCATCGGCATGCTTTTCACGTCGTTTGGTAGAAATCCACGTGCGCGTTTTGCCAAAAGCACCATTTGCATGCATATCGTGTGGTTTTTCAGAAAACTGCGTCCGCGTCTACCAAAAGATGCATGTGCATGCTTAAAACGCGTTTTGGCACAAATCCATGTGCGGGTGCTAAAAAGAGCAGCATCGGCATGCTTTTCACATCGTTTGGTAGAAATCCACGTGCGCGTTCTGCCAAAAGCACCATTTGCATGCATATCGTGTGGTTTTGCAGAAAACTGCGTCCGCGTCTACCAAAAGATGCATGTGCATGCTTAAAACGCGTTTTGGCACAAATCCATGTGCGGGTGCTAAAAAGAGCAGCATCGGCATGCTTTTCACGTCGTTTGGTAGAAATCCACGTGCGCGTTCTGCCAAAAGCACCATTTGCATGCATATCGTGTGGTTTTGCAGAAAACTGCGTCCGCGTCTACCAAAAGATGCATGTGCATGCTTAAAATGCGTTATGGCACAAATCCATGTGCGGGTGCTAAAAAGAGCAGCATCTACATGCTTTTCACGTCGTTTGGTAGAAATCCACGTGCGCGTTCTGCCAAAAGCACCATTTGCAGGCATATCGTGTGGTTTTGCAGAAAACTGCGTCCGCGTCTACCAAAAGATGCATGTGCATGCTTAAAACGCGTTTTGGCACAAATCCATGTGCGGGTGCTAAAAAGAGCAGCATCGGCATGCTTTTCACGTCGTTTGGTAGAAATCCACGTGCGCGTTCTGCCAAAAGCACCATTTGCATGCATATCGTGTGGTATTGCAGAAAACTGCGTCCGCGTCTACCAAAAGATGCATGTGCATGCTTAAAACGCGTTGTGGCACAAATCCATGTGCGGGTGCTAAAAAGAGCAGCATCGGCATGATTTTCACGTCGTTTGGTAGAAATACACGTGCGCGTTCTGCCAAAAGCACCATTTGCATGCATATCGTGTGGTTTTGCAGAAAACTGCGTCCGCATCTACCAAAAGATGCATGTGCATGCTTAAAACGCGTTTTGGCACAAATCCATGTGCGGGTGCTAAAAAGAGCAGCATCGGCATGATTTTCACGTCGTTTGGTAGAAATCCACGCGCGCGTTCTGCCAAAAGCACCATTTGCATGCATATCGTGTGGTTTTGCAGAAAACTGCGTCCGCGTCTACCAAAAGATGCATGTGCATGCTTAAAACGCGTTTTGGCACAAATCCATGTGCGGGTGCTAAAAAGAGCAGCATCGGCATGCTTTTCACGTCGTTTGGTAGAAATTCACGTGCGCGTTCTGCCAAAAGCACCATTTGCATGCATATCGTGTGGTTTTGCAGAAAACTGCGTCCGCGTCTACCAAAAGATGCACGTGCATGCTTAAAACGCGTTTTGGCACAAATCCATGTGCGGGTGCTAAAAAGAGCAGCATCGGCATGCTTTTCACGTCGTTTGGTAGAAATCCACCTGCGCGTTCTGCCAAAAGCACAATTTGCATGCATATCGTGTGGTTTTGAAGAAAACTGCGTCCGCGTCTACCAAAAGATGCATGTGCATGCTTAAAACGCGTTTTGGCACAAATCCATGTGCGGGTGCTAGAAAGCGCAGCATCGGCATGCTTTTCACGTCGTTTGGTAGAAATCCACGTGCGCGTTCTGCCAAAGCACCATTTGCATGCATATCGTGTGGTTTTGCAGAAAACTGCGTCCGCATCTACCAAAAGATGCATGTGCATGCTTAAAACGCGTTTTGGCACAAATCCATGTGCGGGTGCTAAAAAGAGCAGCATCGGCATGCTTTTCACGTCGTTTGGTAGAAATCCACGTGCGCGTTCTGCCAAAAGCACCATTTGCATGCATATCGTGTGGTTTTGCAGAAAACTGCGTCCGCGTCTACCAAAAGATGCATGTGCATGCTTAAAACGCGTTTTGGCACAAATCCATGTGCGGGTGCTAAAAAGAGCAGCATCGGCATGCTTTTCACGTCGTTTGGTAGAAATCCACGTGCGCGTTCTGCCAAAAGCACCATTTGCATGCATATCGTGTGGTTTTGCAGAAAACTGCGTCCGCGTCTACCAAAAGATGCATGTGCATGCTTAAAACGCGTTTTGGCACAAATCCATGTGCGGGTGCTAAAAAGAGCAGCATCGGCATGCTTTTCACGTCGTTTGGTAGAAATCCACGTGCGCGTTCTGCCAAAAGCACCATTTGCATGCATATCGTGTGGTTTTTCAGAAAACTGCGTCCGCGTCTACCAAAAGATGCATGTGCATGCTTAAAACGCGTCTTGGCACAAATCCATGTGCGGGTGCTAAAAAGAGCAGCATCGGCATGCTTTTCACGTCGTTTGGTAGAAATCCACGTGCGCGTTCTGCCAAAAGCACCATTTGCATGCATATCGTGTGGTTTTGCAGAAAACTGCGTCCGCGTCTACCAAAAGATGCATGTGCATGCTTAAAACGTGTTTTGGCACAAATTCATGGGCGGGTGCTAAAAAGAGCAGCATCGGCAGGCTTTTCACGTCGTTTGGTAGAAATCCACGTGCGCGTTCTGCCAAAAGCACCATTTGCATGCATATCGTGTGGTTTTGCAGAAAACTGCGTCCGCGTCTACCAAAAGATGCATGTGCATGCTTAAAACGCGTTTTGGCACAAATCCATGTGCGGGTGCTAAAAAGAGCAGCATCGGCATGCTTTTCACGTCGTTTGGTCTAAATTCACGTGCGCGTTCTGCCAAAAGCACCATTTGCATGCATATCGTGTGGTTTTGCAGAAAACTGCGTCCGCGTCTACCAAAAGATGCATGTGCATGCTAAAAACGCGTTATGGCACAAATCCATGTGCGGGTGCTAAAAAGAGCAGCATCGGCATGCTTTTCACGTCGTTTGGTACAAATCCACGTGCGCGTTCTGCCAAAAGCACCATTTGCATGCATATCGTGTGGTTTTGCAGAAAACTGCGTCCGCGTCTACCAAAAGATGCATGTGCATGCTTAAAACGCGTTTTGGCACAAATCCATGTGCGGGTGCTAAAAAGAGCAGCATCGGCATGCTTTTCACGTCGTTTGGTAGAAATCCACGTGCGCGTTCTGCCAAAAGCACCATTTGCATGCATATCGTGTGGTTTTGCAGAAAACTGCGTCCGCGTCTACCAAAAGATGCATGTGCATGCTTAAAACGCGTTTTGGCACAAATCCATGTGCGGGTGCTAAAAAGAGCAGCATCGGCATGCTTTTCACGTCGTTTGGTAGAAATCCACGTGCGCGTTCTGCCAAAAGCACCATTTGCATGCATATCGTGTGGTTTTGCAGAAAACTGCGTCCGCGTCTACCAAAAGATGCATGTGCATGCTTAAAACGCGTTTTGGCACAAATCCATATGCGGGTGCTAAAAAGAGCAGCATCGGCGTGCTTTTCACGTCGTTTGGTAGAAATCCACGTGCGCGTTCTGCCAAAAGCACCATTTGCATGCATATCGTGTGGTTTTTCAGAAAACTGCGTCCGCGTCTACCAAAATATGCATGTGCATGCTTAAAACGCGTCTTGGCACAAATCCATGTGCGGGTGCTAAAAAGAGCAGCATCGGCATGCTTTTCACGTCGTTTGGTAGAAATCCACGTGCGCGTTCTGCGAAAAGCACCATTTGCATGCATATCGTGTGGTTTTGCAGAAAACTGCGTCCGCGTCTACCAAAAGATGCATGTGCATGCTTAAA
This sequence comes from Dermacentor variabilis, assembly GCF_050947875.1. Classification (NCBI taxonomy): domain Eukaryota; kingdom Metazoa; phylum Arthropoda; class Arachnida; order Ixodida; family Ixodidae; genus Dermacentor; species Dermacentor variabilis. The sequence goes on along the minus strand of NW_027460294.1, from coordinate 96,152 downwards.
ACGTGTTTTGGCACAAATTCATGGGCGGGTGCTAAAAAGAGCAGCATCGGCAGGCTTTTCACGTCGTTTGGTAGAAATCCACGTGCGCGTTCTGCCAAAAGCACCATTTGCATGCATATCGTGTGGTTTTGCAGAAAACTGCGTCCGCGTCTACCAAAAGATGCATGTGCATGCTTAAAACGCGTTTTGGCACAAATCCATGTGCGGGTGCTAAAAAGAGCAGCATCGGCATGCTTTTCACGTCGTTTGGTCTAAATTCACGTGCGCGTTCTGCCAAAAGCACCATTTGCATGCATATCGTGTGGTTTTGCAGAAAACTGCGTCCGCGTCTACCAAAAGATGCATGTGCATGCTAAAAACGCGTTATGGCACAAATCCATGTGCGGGTGCTAAAAAGAGCAGCATCGGCATGCTTTTCACGTCGTTTGGTACAAATCCACGTGCGCGTTCTGCCAAAAGCACCATTTGCATGCATATCGTGTGGTTTTGCAGAAAACTGCGTCCGCGTCTACCAAAAGATGCATGTGCATGCTTAAAACGCGTTTTGGCACAAATCCATGTGCGGGTGCTAAAAAGAGCAGCATCGGCATGCTTTTCACGTCGTTTGGTAGAAATCCACGTGCGCGTTCTGCCAAAAGCACCATTTGCATGCATATCGTGTGGTTTTGCAGAAAACTGCGTCCGCGTCTACCAAAAGATGCATGTGCATGCTTAAAACGCGTTTTGGCACAAATCCATGTGCGGGTGCTAAAAAGAGCAGCATCGGCATGCTTTTCACGTCGTTTGGTAGAAATCCACGTGCGCGTTCTGCCAAAAGCACCATTTGCATGCATATCGTGTGGTTTTGCAGAAAACTGCGTCCGCGTCTACCAAAAGATGCATGTGCATGCTTAAAACGCGTTTTGGCACAAATCCATATGCGGGTGCTAAAAAGAGCAGCATCGGCGTGCTTTTCACGTCGTTTGGTAGAAATCCACGTGCGCGTTCTGCCAAAAGCACCATTTGCATGCATATCGTGTGGTTTTTCAGAAAACTGCGTCCGCGTCTACCAAAATATGCATGTGCATGCTTAAAACGCGTCTTGGCACAAATCCATGTGCGGGTGCTAAAAAGAGCAGCATCGGCATGCTTTTCACGTCGTTTGGTAGAAATCCACGTGCGCGTTCTGCGAAAAGCACCATTTGCATGCATATCGTGTGGTTTTTCAGAAAACTGCGTCCGCGTCTACCAAAAGATGCATGTGCATGCTTAAAACGCGTCTTGGCACAAATCCATGTGCGGGTGCTAAAAAGAGCAGCATCAGCATGCTTTTCACGTCGTTTGGTAGAAATCCACGTGCGCGTTCTGCCAAAAGCACCATTTGCATGCATATCGTGTGGTTTTTCAGAAAACTGCGTCCGCGTCTACCAAAAGATGCATGTGCATGCTTAAAACGCGTCTTGGCACAAATCTATGTGCGGGTGCTAAAAAGAGCAGCATCGGCATGCTTTTCACGTCGTTTGGTAGAAATCCACGTGCGCGTTCTGCCAAAAGCACCATTTGCATGCATATCGTGTGGTTTTGCAGAAAACTGCGTCCGCGTCTACTAAAAGATGCATGTGCATGCTTAAAACGCGTTTTGGTACAAATCCATGTGCGGGTGCTAAAAAGAGCAGCATCGGCATGCTTTTCACGTCGTTTGGTAGAAAGCCACATGCGCGTTCTGCCAAAAGCACCATTTGCATGCATATCGTGTGGTTTTGCAGAAAACTGCGTCCGCGTCTACCAAAAGATGCATGTGCATGCTTAAAACGCGTTTTGGCACAAATCCATGTGCGGGTGCTAAAAAGAGCAGCATCGGCATGCTTTTCACGTCGTTTGGTAGAAATCCACGTGCGCGTTCTGCCAAAAGCACCATTTGCATGCATATCGTGTGGTTTAGCAGAAAACTGCGTCCGCGTCTACCAAAAGATGCACGTGCATGCTTAAAACGCGTTTTGGCACAAATCCATGTGCGGGTGCTAAAAAGAGCAGCATCGGCATGCTTTTCACGTCGTTTGGTAGAAATCCACGTGCGCGTTCTGCCAAAAGCACCATTTGCATGCATATCGTGTGGTTTTGCAGAAAACTGCGTCCGCGTCTACCAAAAATGCATGTGCGTGCTTAAAACGCGTTTTGGCACAAATCCATGTGCGGGTGCTAAAAAGAGCAGCATCGGCATGCTTTTCACATCGTTTGGTAGAAATCCACGTGCGCGTTCTGCCAAAAGCAGCATTTGCATGCATATCGTGTGGTTTTGCAGAAAACTGCGTCCGCATCTACCAAAAGATGCATGTGCATGCTTAAAACGCGTTTTGGTACAAATCCATGTGCGGGTGCTAAAAAGAGCAGCATCGGCATGCTTTTCACGTCGTTTGGTAGAAATCCACGTGCGCGTTCTGCCAAAAGCACCATTTGCATGCATATCGTGTGGTTTTGCAGAAAACTGCGTCCGCGTCTACCAAAAGACGCATGTGCATGCTTAAAACGTGTTTTGGCACAAATCCATGTGCGGGTGCTAAAAAGAGCAGCATCGGCATGCTTTTCACGTCGTTTGGTAGAAATCCACGTGCGCGTTCTGCCAAAAGCACCATTTGCATGCATAACGTGTGGTTTTGAAGAAAACTGCGTCCGCGTCTACCAAAAGATGCATGTGCATGCTTAAAACGCGTTTTGGCACAAATCCATGTGCGGCTGCTAAAAAGAGCAGCATCGGCATGCTTTTCACGTCGTTTGGTAGAAATCCACGTGCGCGTTCTGCCAAAAGCACCATTTGCATGCATATCGTGTGGTTTTTCAGAAAACTGCGTCCGCGTCTACCAAAAGATGCATGTGCATGCTTAAAACGCGTCTTGGCACAAATCCATGTGCGGGTGCTAAAAAGAGCAGCATCGGCATGCTTTTCACGTCGTTTGGTAGAAATCCACGTGCGCGTTCTGCCAAAAGCACAATTTGCATGCATATCGTGTGGTTTTTCAGAAAACTGCGTCCGCGTCTACCAAAAGATGCATGTGCATGCTTAAAACGCGTTTTGGCACAAATCCACGTGCGGGTGCTAAAAAGAGCAGCATCGGCATGCTTTTCACGCCGTTTGGTAGAAATCCACGTGCGCGTTCTGCCAAAAGCACCATTTGCATGCATATCGTGTGGTCTTTCAGAAAACTGCGTCCGCGTCTACCAAAAGATGCATGTGCATGCCTAAAACGCGTTTTGGCACAAATCCATGTGCGGGTGCTAAAAAGAGCAGCATCGGCATGCTTTTCACGTCGTTTGGTAGAAATCCACGTGCGCGTTCTGCCAAAAGCACCATTTGCATGCATATCGTGTGGTTTTGCAGAAAACTGCGTCCGCATCTACCAAAAGATGCATGTGCATGCTTAAAACGCGTTTTGGCACAAATTAATGTGCGGGTGCTCAAAAGAGCAGCATCGGCATGCTTTTCACGTCGTTTGGTAGAAATCCACGTGCGCGTTCTGCCAAAAGCACCATTTGCATGCATATCGTGTGGTTTTGCAGAAAACTGCGTCCGCGTCTACCAAAAGATGCATGTGCATGCTTAAAACGCGTTTTGGCACAAATCCATGTGCGGGTGCTAAAAAGAGCAGCATCGGCATGCTTTTCACGCCGTTTGGTAGAAATCCACGTGCGCGTTCTGCCAAAAGCACCATTTGCATGCATATCGTGTGGTTTTGCAGAAAACTGCGTCCGCGTCTACCAAAAGATGCATGTGCATGCTTAAAACGCGTTTTGGCACAAATCCATGTGCGGGTGCTAAAAGAGCAGCATCGGCATGCTTTTCACGTCGTTTGGTAGAAATCCACGTGCGCGTTCTGCCAAAAGCACCATTTGCATGCATATCGTGTGGTTTTTCAGAAAACTGCTTCCGCGTCTACCAAAAGATGCATGTGCATGCTTAAAACGCGTCTTGGCACAAATCCATGTGCGGGTGCTAAAAAGAGCAGCATCGGCATGCTTTTCACGCCGTTTGGTAGAAATCCACGTGCGCGTTCTGCCAAAAGCACAATTTGCATGCATATCGTGTGGTTTTTCAGAAAACTGCGTCCGCGTCTACCAAAAGATGCATGTGCATGCTTAAAACGCGTTTTGGCACAAATCCATGCGCGGGTGCTAAAAAGAGCAGCATCGGCATGCTTTTCACGTCGTTTGGTAGAAATCCACGTGCGCGTTCTGCCAAAAGCACCATTTGCATGCATATCGTGTGGTTTTGCAGAAAACTGCGTCCGCATCTACCAAAAGATGCATGTGCATGCTTAAAACGCGTTTTGGCACAAATCCATGTGCGGGTGCTAAAAAGAGCAGCATCGGCATGCTTTTCACGTTGTTTGGTAGAAATCCACGTGCGCGTTCTGCCAAAAGCACCATTTGCATGCATATCGTGTGGTTTTGCAGAAACCTGCGTCGGCGTCTACCAAAAGATGCATGTGCATGCTTAAAACGCGTTTTGGCACAAATTCATGTGCGGGTGCTAAAAAGAGCAGCATCGGCATGCTTTTCACGTCGTTTGGTAGAAATTCACGTGCGCGTTCTGCCAAAAGCACCATTTGCATGCATATCGTGTGGTTTTTTCAGAAAACTGCGTCCGCGTCTACCAAAAGATGCATGTGCAAGCTTAAAACGCGTTTTGGCACAAATCCATGTGCGGGTGCTAAAAAGAGCAGCATCGGCATGCTTTTCACGTCGTTTGGTAGAAATCCACGTGCGCGTTCTGCCAAAAGCATCATTTGCATGCATATCGTGTGGTTTTGTAGAAAACTGCGTCCGCGTCTACCAAAAGATGCATGTGCATGCTTAAAACGCGTTTTGGCACAAATCCATGTGCGGGTGCTAGAAAGAGCAGCATCGGCATGCTTTTCACGTCGTTTGGTAGAAATCCACGTGCGCGTTCTGCCAAAAGCACCATTTGCATGCATATCGTGTGGTTTTGCAGAAAACTGCGTCCGCATCTACCAAAAGATGCATGTGCATGCTTAAAACGCGTTTTGGCACAAATCCATGTGCGGGTGCTAAAAAGAGCTGCATCGGCATGCTTTTCACGTCGTTTGGTAGAAATCCACGTGCGCGTTCTGCCAAAAGCACCATTTGCATGCATATCGTGTGGTTTTGCAGAAAACTGCGTCCACGTCTACCAAAAGATGCATGTGCATGCTTAAAACGCGTTTTCGCACAAATCCATGTGCGGGTGCTAAAAAGAGCAGCATCGGCATGCTTTTCACGTCGTTTGGTAGAAATCCACGTGCGCGTTCTGCCAAAAGCACCATTTGCATGCATATCGTGTGGTTTTTCAGAAAACTGCGTCCGCGTCAACCAAAAGATGCATGTGCATGCTTAAAACGCGTCTTGGCACAAATCCATGTGCGGGTGCTAAAAAGAGCAGCATCGGCATGCTTTTCACGTCGTTTGGTAGAAATCCACGTGCGCGTTCTGCCAAAAGCACCATTTGCATGCATATCGTGTGGTTTTGCAGAAAACTGCGTCCGCGTCTACCAAAAGATGCATGTGCATGCTTAAAACGCGTTTTGGCACAAATCCATGTGCGGGTGCTAAAAAGAGCAGCATCGGCATGCTTTTCACGTCGTTTGGTAGAAATCCACGTGCGCGTTCTGCCAAAAGCACCATTTGCATGCATATCGTGTGGTTTTACAGAAAACTGCGTCCGCGTCTACCAAAAGATGCATGTGCATGCTTAAAACGCGTTGTGGCAGAAATCCATGTGCGGGTGCTAAAAAGAGCAGCATCGGCATGCTTTTCACGTCGTTTGGTAGAAATCCACGTGCGCGTTCTGCCAAAAGCACCATTTGCATGCATATCGTGTGGTTTTGCAGAAAACTGCGTCCGCATCTACCAAAAGATGCATGTGCATGCTTAAAACGCGTTTTGGCACAAATCCATGTGCGGGTGCTAAAAAGAGCAGCATCGGCATGCTTTTCACGTCGTTTGGTAGAAATCCACGTGCGCGTTCTGCCAAAAGCACCATTTGCATGCATATCGTGTGGTTTTGCACAAAACTGCGTCCGCGTCTACCAAAAGATGCATGTGCATGCTTAAAACGCGTTTTGGCACAAATCCATGTGCGGGTGCTAAAAAGAGCAGCATCGGCATGCTTTTCACGTCGTTTGGTAGAAATCCACGTGCGCGTTCTGCCAAAAGCACCATTTGCATGCATATCGTGTGGTTTTGTAGAAAACTGCGTCCGCGTCTACCAAAAGATGCATGTGCATGCTTAAAACGCGTTTTGGCACAAATCCATGTGCGGGTGCTAGAAAGAGCAGCATCGGCATGCTTTTCACGTCGTTTGGTAGAAATCCACGTGCGCGTTCTGCCAAAAGCACCATTTGCATGCATATCGTGTGGTTTTGCAGAAAACTGCGTCCGCATCTACCAAAAGATGCATGTGCATGCTTAAAACGCGTTTTGGCACAAATCCATGTGCGGGTGCTAAAAAGAGCAGCATCGGCATGCTTTTCACGTCGTTTGGTAGAAATCCACGTGCGCGTTCTGCCAAAAGCACCATTTGCATGCATATCGTGTGGTTTTGCAGAAAACTGCGTCCGCGTCTACCAAAAGATGCATGTGCATGCTTAAAACGCGTTTTGGCCCAAATCCATGTGCGGGTGCTAAAAAGAGCAGCATCGGCATGCTTTTCACGTCGTTTGGTAGAAATCCACGTGCGCGTTCTGCCAAAAGCACCATTTGCATGCATATCGTGTGGTTTTGCAGAAAACTGCGTCCACGTCTACCAAAAGATGCATGTGCATGCTTAAAACGCGTTTTGGCACAAATCCATGTGCGGGTGCTAAAAAGAGCAGCATCGGCATGCTTTTCACGTCGTTTGGTAGAAATCCGCGAGCGCGTTCTGCCAAAAGCACCATTTGCATGCATATCGTGTGGTTTTTCAGAAAACTGCGTCCGCGTCAACCAAAAGATGCATGTGCATGCTTAAAACGCGTCTTGGCACAAATCCATGTGCGGGTGCTAAAAAGAGCAGCATCGGCATGCTTTTCACGTCGTTTGGTAGAAATCCCCGTGCGCGTTCTGCCAAAAGCACCATTTGCATGCATATCGTGTGGTTTTGCAGAAAACTGCGTCCGCGTCTACCAAAAGATGCATGTGCATGCTTAAAACGCGTTTTGGCACAAATCCATGTGCGGGTGCTAAAAAGAGCAGCATCGGCATGCTTTTCACGTCGTTTGGTAGAAATCCACGTGCGCGTTCTGCCAAAAGCACCATTTGCATGCATATCGTGTGGTTTTGCACAAAACTGCGTCCGCGTCTACCAAAAGATGCATGTGCATGCTTAAAACGCGTTATAGCACAAATCCATGTGCGGGTGCTAAAAAGAGCAGCATCGGCATGCTTTTCACGTCGTTTGGTAGAAATCCACGTGCGCGTTCTGCCAAAAGCACCATTTGCATTCATATCGTGTGGTTTTGCAGAAAACTGCGTCCGCGTCTACCAAAAGATGCATGTGCATGCTTAAAACGCATTTTGGCACAAATCCATGTGCGGGTGCTAAAAAGAGCAGCATCCGCATGGTTTTCACGTCGTTTGGTAGAAATCCACGTGCGCGTTCTGCCAAAAGCATCATTTGCATGCATATCGTGTGGTTTTTCAGAAAACTGCGTCCGCGTCTACCAAAAGATGCATGTGCATGCTTAAAACGCGTTTTGGCACAAATCCATGTGCGGGTGCTAAAAAGAGCAGCATCGGCATGCTTTTCATGTCGTTTCGTAGAAATCCACGTGCGCGTTCTGCCAGCAGCACCATTTGCATGCATATCGTGTGGTTTGGCAGAAAACTGCGTCCGCGTCTACCAAAAGATGCATGTGCATGCTTAAAACGCGTTTTGGCACAAATCCATGTGCGGGTGCAAAAAGAGCAGCATCGGCATGCTTTTCACGTCGTTTGGTCGAAATCCACGTGCGCGTTCTGCCAAAAGCACCATTTGCATGCATATCGTGTGGTTTTGCAGAAAACTGCGTCCGCGTCTACCAAAAGATGCATGTGCATGCTTAAAACGCGTTTTGGCACAAATCCATGTGCGGGTGCTAAAAAGAGCAGCATCGGCATGCTTTTCACGTCGTTTGGTAGAAATCCACGTGCGCGTTCTGCCAAAAGCACCATTTGCATGCATATCGTGTGGTTTTGCAGAAAACTGCGTCCGCGTCTACCAAAAGATGCATGTGCATGCTTAAAACGCGTTTTGGCACAAATCCATGTGCGGGTGCTAAAAAGAGCTGCATCGGCATGCTTTTCACGTCGTTTGGTAGAAATCCACGTGCGCGTTCTGCCAAAAGCACCATTTGCATGCATATCGTGTGGTTTTGCAGAAAACTGCGTCCACGTCTACCAAAAGATGCATGTGCATGCTTAAAACGCGTTTTGGCACAAATCCATGTGCGGGTGCTAAAAAGAGCAGCATCGGCATGCTTTTCACGTCGTTTGGTAGAAATCCACGTGCGCGTTCTGCCAAAAGCACCATTTGCATGCATATCGTGTGGTTTTTCAGAAAACTGCGTCCGCGTCAACCAAAAGATGCATGTGCATGCTTAAAACGCGTCTTGGCACAAATCCATGTGCGGGTGCTAAAAAGAGCAGCATCGGCATGCTTTTCACGTCGTTTGGTAGAAATCCACGTGCGCGTTCTGCCAAAAGCACCATTTGCATGCATATCGTGTGGTTTTGCAGAAAACTGCGTCCGCATCTACCAAAAGATGCATGTGCATGCTTAAAACGCGTTTTGGCACAAATCCATGTGCGGGTGCTAAAAAGAGCAGCATCGGCATGCTTTTCACGTCGTTTGGTAGAAATCCACGTGCGCGTTCTGCCAAAAGCACCATTTGCATGCATATCGTGTGGTTTTGCAGAAAACTGCGTCCGCGTCTACCAAAAGATGCATGTGCATGCTTAAAACGCGTTTTGGCCCAAATCCATGTGCGGGTGCTAAAAAGAGCAGCATCGGCATGCTTTTCACGTCGTTTGGTAGAAATCCACGTGCGCGTTCTGCCAAAAGCACCATTTGCATGCATATCGTGTGGTTTTGCAGAAAACTGCGTCCACGTCTACCAAAAGATGCATGTGCATGCTTAAAACGCGTTTTGGCACAAATCCATGTGCGGGTGCTAAAAAGAGCAGCATCGGCATGCTTTTCACGTCGTTTGGTAGAAATCCGCGAGCGCGTTCTGCCAAAAGCACCATTTGCATGCATATCGTGTGGTTTTTCAGAAAACTGCGTCCGCGTCAACCAAAAGATGCATGTGCATGCTTAAAACGCGTCTTGGCACAAATCCATGTGCGGGTGCTAAAAAGAGCAGCATCGGCATGCTTTTCACGTCGTTTGGTAGAAATCCACGTGCGCGTTCTGCCAAAAGCACCATTTGCATGCATATCGTGTGGTTTTGCAGAAAACTGCGTCCGCGTCTACCAAAAGATGCATGTGCATGCTTAAAACGCGTTTTGGCACAAATCCATGTGCGGGTGCTAAAAAGAGCAGCATCGGCATGCTTTTCACGTCGTTTGGTAGAAATCCACGTGCGCGTTCAGCCAAAAGCACCATTTGCATGCATATCGTGTGGTTTTGCACAAAACTGCGTCCGCGTCTACCAAAAGATGCATGTGCATGCTTAAAACGCGTTATAGCACAAATCCATGTGCGGGTGATAAAAAGAGCAGCATCGGCATGCTTTTCACGTCGTTTGGTAGAAATCCACGTGCGCGTTCTGCCAAAAGCACCATTTGCATGCATATCGTGTGGTTTTGCAGAAAACTGCGTCCGCGTCTACCAAAAGATGCATGTGCATGCTTAAAACGCATTTTGGCACAAATCCATGTGCGGGTGCTAAAAAGAGCAGCATCCGCATGGTTTTCACGTCGTTTGGTAGAAATCCACGTGCGCGTTCTGCCAAAAGCATCATTTGCATGCATATCGTGTGGTTTTTCAGAAAACTGCGTCCGCGTCTACCAAAAGATGCATGTGCATGCTTAAAACGCGTTTTGGCACAAATCCATGTGCGGGTGCTAAAAAGAGCAGCATCGGCATGCTTTTCATGTCGTTTCGTAGAAATCCACGTGCGCGTTCTGCCAGCAGCACCATTTGCATGCATATCGTGTGGTTTTGCAGAAAACTGCGTCCGCGTCTACCAAAAGATGCATGTGCATGCTTAAAACGCGTTTTGGCACAAATCCATGTGCGGGTGCAAAAAGAGCAGCATCGGCATGCTTTTCACGTCGTTTGGTCGAAATCCACGTGCGCGTTCTGCCAAAAGCACCATTTGCATGCATATCGTGTGGTTTTGCAGAAAACTGCGTCCGCGTCTACCAAAAGATGCATGTGCATGCTTAAAACGCGTTTTGGCACAAATCCATGTGCGGGTGCTAAAAAGAGCAGCATCGGCATGCTTTTCACGTCGCTTGGTAGAAATCCACGTGCGCGTTCTGCCAAAAGCGCCATTTGCATGCATATCGTGTGGTTTTGCAGAAAACTGCGTCCGTGTCTACCAAAAGATGCATGTGCATTCTTAAAACACGTTTTGGCACAAATCCATGTGCGGGTGCTAAAAAGAACAGCATCGGAATGCTTTTCACGTCGTTTGGTAGAAATCCACGTGCGCGTTCTGCCAAAAGCACCATTTGCATGCATGTCGTGTGGTTTTGCAGAAAACTGCGTCCGCGTCTACCAAAAGATGCATGTGCATGCTTGAAACGCGTTTTGGCACAAATCCATGTGCGGGTGCTAAAAAGAACAGCATCGGCATGCTTTTCACGTCGTTTGGTAGAAATCCACGTGCGCGTTCTGCCAATAGCACCATTTGCATGCATATCGTTGTGGTTTTGCAGAAAACTGCGTCCGCGTCTACCAAAAGATGCTTGTGCATGCTTAAAACGCGTTTTGGCACAAATCCATGTGCGGGTGCTAAAAAGAGCAGCATCGGCATGCTTTTCACGTCGTTTGGTAGAAATCCACGTGCGCGTTCTGCCAAAAGCACCATTTGCATGCATATCGTGTGGTTTTGCAGAAAACTGCGTCCGCGTCTACCAAAAGATGCATGTGCATGCTTAAAACGCGTTTTGGCACAAATCCATGTGCGGGTGCTAAAAAGAGCAGCATCGGCATGCTTTTCACGTCGTTTGGTAGAAATCCACGTGCGCGTTCTGCCAAAAGCACCATTTGCATGCATATCGTGTGGTTTTTCAGAAAACTGCGTCCGCGTCTACCAAAAGATGCATGTGCATGCTTAAAACGCGTTTTGGCACAAATCCGTGTGCGGGTGCTAAAAAGAGCAGCATCGGCATGCTTTTCACGTCGTTTGGTAGAAATCCACGTGCGCGTTCTGCCAAAAGCACCATTTGCATGCATATCGTGTGGTTTTTCAGAAAACTGCGTCCGCGTCTACCAAAAGATGCATGTGCATGCTTAAAACGCGTTTTGGCACAAATCCATGTGCGGGTGCTAAAAAGAGCAGCATCGGCATGCTTTTCACATCGTTTGGTAGAAATCCACGTGCGCGTTCTGCCAAAAGCACCATTTGCATGCATATCGTGTGGTTTTGCAGAAAACTGCGTCCGCGTCTACCAAAAGATGCATGTGCATGCTTAAAACGCGTTTTGGCACAAATCCATGTGCGGGTGCTAAAAAGAGCAGCATCGGCATGCTTTTCACGTCGTTTGGTAGAAATCCACGTGCGCGTTCTGCCAAAAGCACCATTTGCATGCATATCGTGTGGTTTTGCAGAAAACTGCGTCCGCGTCTACCAAAAGATGCATGTGCATGCTTAAAACGCGTTATGGCACAAATCCATGTGCGGGTGCTAAAAAGAGCAGCATCGACATGCTTTTCACGTCGTTTGGTAGAAATCCACGTGCGCGTTCTGCCAAAAGCACCATTTGCAGGCATATCGTGTGGTTTTGCAGAAAACTGCGTCCGCGTCTACCAAAAGATGCATGTGCATGCTTAAAACGCGTTTTGGCACAAATCCATGTGCGGGTGCTAAAAAGAACAGCATCGGCATGCTTTTCACGTCGTTTGGTAGAAATCCACGTGCGCGTTCTGCCAAAAGCACCATTTGCATGCATATCGTGTGGTTTTGCAGAAAACTGCGTCCGCGTCTACGAAAAGATGCATGTGCATGCTTAAAACGCGTTGTGGCACAAATCCATGTGCGGGTGCTAAAAAGAGCAGCATCGGCATGATTTTCACGTCGTTTGGTAGAAATACACGTGCGCGTTCTGCCAAAAGCACCATTTGCATGCATATCGTGTGGTTTTGCAGAAAACTGCGTCCGCATCTACCAAAAGATGCATGTGCATGCTTAAAACGCGTTTTGGCACAAATCCATGTGCGGGTGCTAAAAAGAGCAGCATCGGCATGATTTTCACGTCGTTTGGTAGAAATCCACGCGCGCGTTCTGCCAAAAGCACCATTTGCATGCATATCGTGTGGTTTTGCAGAAAACTGCGTCCGCGTCTACCAAAAGATGCATGTGCATGCTTAAAACGCGTTTTGGCACAAATCCATGTGCGGGTGCTAAAAAGAGCAGCATCGGCATGCTTTTCACGTCGTTTGGTAGAAATTCACGTGCGCGTTCTGCCAAAAGCACCATTTGCATTCATATCGTGTGGTTTTGCAGAAAACTGCGTCCGCGTCTACCAAAAGATGCACGTGCATGCTTAAAACGCGTTTTGGCACAAATCCATGTGCGGGTGCTAAAAAGAGCAGCATCGGCATGCTTTTCACGTCGTTTGGTAGAAATCCACGTGCGCGTTCTGCCAAAAGCACAATTTGCATGCATATCGTGTGGTTTTGAAGAAAACTGCGTCCGCGTCTACCAAAAGATGCATGTGCATGCTTAAAACGCGTTTTGGCACAAATCCATGTGCGGGTGCTAGAAAGCGCAGCATCGGCATGCTTTTCACGTCGTTTGGTAGAAATCCACGTGCGCGTTCTGCCAAAGCACCATTTGCATGCATATCGTGTGGTTTTGCAGAAAACTGCGTCCGCATCTACCAAAAGATGCATGTGCATGCTTAAAACGCGTTTTGGCACAAATCCATGTGCGGGTGCTAAAAAGAGCAGCATCGGCATGCTTTTCACGTCGTTTGGTAGAAATCCACGTGCGCGTTCTGCCAAAAGCACCATTTGCATGCATATCGTGTGGTTTTGCAGAAAACTGCGTCCGCGTCTACCAAAAGATGCATGTGCATGCTTAAAACGCGTTTTGGCACAAATCCATGTGCGGGTGCTAAAAAGAGCAGCATCGGCATGCTTTTCACGTCGTTTGGTGGAAATCCACGTGCGCGTTCTGCCAAAAGCACCATTTGCATGCATATCGTGTGGTTTTGCAGAAAACTGCGTCCGCGTCTACCAAAAGATGCATGTGCATGCTTAAAACGCGTTTTGGCACAAATCCATGTGCGGGTGCTAAAAAGAGCAGCATCGGCCTGCTTTTCACGTCGTTTGGTAGACATCCACGTGCGCGTTCTGCCAAAAGCACCATTTGCATGCATATCGTGTGGTTTTTCAGAAAACTGCGTCCGCGTCTACCAAAAGATGCATGTGCATGCTTAAAACGCGTCTTGGCACAAATCCATGTGCGGGTGCTAAAAAGAGCAGCATCGGCATGCTTTTCACGTCGTTTGGTAGAAATCCACGTGCGCGTTCTGCCAAAAGCACCATTTGCATGCATATCGTGTGGTTTTGCAGAAAACTGCGTCCGCGTCTACCAAAAGATGCATGTGCATGCTTAAAACGTGTTTTGGCACAAATCCATGGGCGGGTGCTAAAAAGAGCAGCATCGGCAGGCTTTTCACGTCGTTTGGTAGAAATCCACGTGCGCGTTCTGCCAAAAGCACCATTTGCATGCATATCGTGTGGTTTTGCAGAAAACTGCGTCCGCGTCTACCAAAAGATGCATGTGCATGCTTAAAACGCGTTTTGGCACAAATCCATGTGCGGGTGCTAAAAAGAGCAGCATCGGCATGCTTTTCACGTCGTTTGGTAGAAATTCACGTGCGCGTTCTGCCAAAAGCACCATTTGCATGCATATTGTGTGGTTTTGCAGAAAACTGCGTCCGCGTCTACCAAAAGATGCATGTGCATGCTTAAAACGCGTTATGGCACAAATCCATGTGCGGGTGCTAAAAAGAGCAGCATCGGCATGCTTTTCACGTCGTTTGGTACAAATCCACGTGCGCGTTCTGCCAAAAGCACCATTTGCATGCATATCGTGTGGTTTTGCAGAAAACTGCGTCCGCGTCTACCAAAAGATGCATGTGCATGCTTAAAACGCGTTTTGGCACAAATCCATGTGCGGGTGCTAAAAAGAGCAGCATCGGCATGCTTTTCACGTCGTTTGGTAGAAATCCACGTGCGCGTTCTGCCAAAAGCACCATTTGCATGCATATCGTGTGGTTTTGCAGAAAACTGCGTCCGCGTCTACCAAAAGATGCATGTGCATGCTTAAAACGCGTTTTGGCACAAATCCATGTGCGGGTGCTAAAAAGAGCAGCATCGGCATGCTTTTCACGTCGTTTGGTAGAAATCCACGTGCGCGTTCTGCCAAAAGCACCATTTGCATGCATATCGTGTGGTTTTGCAGAAAACTGCGTCCGCGTCTACCAAAAGATGCATGTGCATGCTTAAAACGCGTTTTGGCACAAATCCATGTGCGGGTGCTAAAAAGAGCAGCATCGGCATGCTTTTCACGTCGTTTGGTAGAAATCCACGTGCGCGTTCTGCCAAAAGCACCATTTGCATGCATATCGTGTGGTTTTGCAGAAAACTGCGTCCGCGTCTACCAAAAGATGCATGTGCATGCTTAAAACGCGTTTTGGCACAAATCCATGTGCGGGTGCTAAAAAGAGCAGCATCGGCATGCTTTTCACGTCGTTTGGTAGAAATCCACGTGCGCGTTCTGCCAAAAGCACCATTTGCATGCATATCGTGTGGTTTTGCAGAAAACTGCGTCCGCGTCTACCAAAAGATGCATGTGCATGCTTAAAACGCGTTTTGGCACAAATCCATATGCGGGTGCTAAAAAGAGCAGCATCGGAATGCTTTTCACGTCGTTTGGTAGAAATCCACGTGCGCGTTCTGCCAAAAGCACCATTTGCATGCATATCGTGTGGTTTTTCAGAAAACTGCGTCCGCGTCTTCCAAAAGATGCATGTGCATGCTTAAAACGCGTCTTGGCACAAATCCATGTGCGGGTGCTAAAAAGAGCAGCATCGGCATGCTTTTCACGTCGTTTGGTAGAAATCCACGTGCGCGTTCTGCCAAAAGCACCATTTGCATGCATATCGTGTGGTTTTTCAGAAAACTGCGTCCGCGTCTACCAAAAGATGCATGTGCATGCTTAAAACGCGTCTTGGCACAAATCCATGTGCGGGTGCTAAAAAGAGCAGCATCGACATGCTTTTCACGTCGTTTGGTAGAAATCCACGTGCGCGTTCTGCCAAAAGCACCATTTGCATGCATATCGTGTGGTTTTTCAGAAAACTGCGTCCGCGTCTACCAAAAGATGCATGTGCATGCTTAAAACGCGTCTTGGCACAAATCTATGTGCGGGTGCTAAAAAGAGCAGCATCGGCATGCTTTTCACGTCGTTTGGTAGAAATCCACGTGCGCGTTCTGCCAAAAGCACCATTTGCATGCATATCGTGTGGTTTTGCAGAAAACTGCGTCCGCGTCTACTAAAAGATGCATGTGCATGCTTAAAACGCGTTTTGGTACAAATCCATGTGCGGGTGCTAAAAAGAGCAGCATCGGCATGCTTTTCACGTCGTTTGGTAGAAATCCACATGCGCGTTCTGCCAAAAGCACCATTTGCATGCATATCGTGTGGTTTTGCAGAAAACTGCGTCCGCGTCTACCAAAAGATGCATGTGCATGCTTAAAACGCGTTTTGGCACAAATCCATGTGCGGGTGCTAAAAAGAGCAGCATCGGCATGCTTTTCACGTCGTTTGGTAGAAATCCACGTGCGCGTTCTGCCAAAAGCACCATTTGCATGCATATCGTGTGGTTTAGCAGAAAACTGCGTCCGCGTCTACCAAAAGATGCACGTGCATGCTTAAAACGCGTTTTGGCACAAATCCATGTGCGGGTGCTAAAAAGAGCAGCATCGGCATGCTTTTCACGTCGTTTGGTAGAAATCCACGTGCGCGTTCTGCCAAAAGCACCATTTGCATGCATATCGTGTGGTTTTGCAGAAAACTGCGTCCGCGTCTACCAAAAATGCATGTGCGTGCTTAAAACGCGTTTTGGCACAAATCCATGTGCGGGTGCTAAAAAGAGCAGCATCGGCATGCTTTTCACATCGTTTGGTAGAAATCCACGTGCGCGTTCTGCCAAAAGCAGCATTTGCATGCATATCGTGTGGTTTTGCAGAAAACTGCGTCCGCATCTGCCAAAAGATGCATGTGCATGCTTTAAAACGCGTTTTGGTACAAATCCATGTGCGGGTGCTAAAAAGAGCAGCATCGGCATGCTTTTCACGTCGTTTGGTAGAAATCCACGTGCGCGTTCTGCCAAAAGCACCATTTGCATGCATATCGTGTGGTTTTGCAGAAAACTGCGTCCGCGTCTACCAAAAGATGCATGTGCATGCTTAAAACGTCTTTTGGCACAAATCCATGTGCGGGTGCTAAAAAGAGCAGCATCGGCATGCTTTTCACGTCGTTTGGTAGAAATCCACGTGCGCGTTCTGCCAAAAGCACCATTTGCATGCATATCGTGTGGTTTTTCAGAAAACTGCGTCCGCGTCTACCAAAAGATGCATGTGCATGCTTAAAACGCGTTTTGGCACAAATCCACGTGCGGGTGCTAAAAAGAGCAGCATCGGCATGCTTTTCACGTCGTTTGGTAGAAATCCACGTGCGCGTTCTGCCAAAAGCACCATTTGCATGCATATCGTGTGGTCTTTCAGAAAACTGCGTCCGCGTCTACCAAAAGATGCATGTGCATGCCTAAAACGCGTTTTGGCACAAATCCATGTGCGGGTGCTAAAAAGAGCAGCATCGGCATGCTTTTCACGTCGTTTGGTAGAAATCCACGTGCGCGTTCTGCCAAAAGCACCATTTGCATGCATATCGTGTGGTTTTGCAGAAAACTGCGTCCGCATCTACCAAAAGATGCATGTGCATGCTTAAAACGCGTTTTGGCACAAATTAATGTGCGGGTGCTCAAAAGAGCAGCATCGGCATGCTTTTCACGTCGTTTGGTAGAAATCCACGTGCGCGTTCTGCCAAAAGCACCATTTGCATGCATATCGTGTGGTTTTGCAGAAAACTGCGTCCGCGTCTACCAAAAGATGCATGTGCATGCTTAAAACGCGTTTTGGCACAAATCCATGTGCGGGTGCTAAAAAGAGCAGCATCGGCATGCTTTTCACGCCGTTTGGTAGAAATCCACGTGCGCGTTCTGCCAAAAGCACCATTTGCATGCATATCGTGTGGTTTTGCAGAAAACTGCGTCCGCGTCTACCAAAAGATGCATGTGCATGCTTAAAACGCGTTTTGGCACAAATCCATGTGCGGGTGCTAAAAGAGCAGCATCGGCATGCTTTTCACGTCGTTTGGTAGAAATCCACGTGCGCGTTCTGCCAAAAGCACCATTTGCATGCATATCGTGTGGTTTTTCAGAAAACTGCTTCCGCGTCTACCAAAAGATGCATGTGCATGCTTAGAACGCGTCTTGGCACAAATCCATGTGCGGGTGCTAAAAAGAGCAGCATCGGCATGCTTTTCACGCCGTTTGGTAGAAATCCACGTGCGCGTTCTGCCAAAAGCACCAATTTGCATGCATATCGTGTGGTTTTTCAGAAAACTGCGTCCGCGTCTACCAAAAGATGCATGTGCATGCTTAAAACGCGTTTTGGCACAAATTCATGTGCGGGTGCTAAAAAGAGCAGCATCCGCATGCTTTTCACGTCGCTTGGTAGAAATCCACGTGCGCGTTCTGCCAAAAGCCCCATTTGCATGCATATCGTGTGGTTTTGCAGAAAACTGCGTCCGCGTCTACCAAAAGATGCATGTGCATGCTTAAAACGCGTTTTGGCACAAATCCATGTGCGGGTGCTAAAAAGAGCAGCATCGGCAGGCTTCTCACATCGTTTGGTAGAAATCCACGTGCGCGTTCTGCCAAAAGCACCATTTGCATGCATATCGTGTGGTTTTGCAGAAAACTGCGTCCGCGTCTACCAAAAGATGCATGTGCATGCTTAAAACGCGTTTTGGCACAAATCCATGTGCGGGTGCTAAAAAGAGCAGCATCGGCATGCTTTTCACGCCGTTTGGTAGAAATCCACGTGCGCGTTCTGCCAAAAGCACCATTTGCATGCATATCGTGTGGTTTTGCAGAAAACTGCGTCCGCGTCTACCAAAAGATGCATGTGCATGCTTAAAACGCGTTTTGGCACAAATCCATGTGCGGGTGCTAAAAGAGCAGCATCGGCATGCTTTTCACGTCGTTTGGTAGAAATCCACGTGCGCGTTCTGCCAAAAGCACCATTTGCATGCATATCGTGTGGTTTTTCAGAAAACTGCTTCCGCGTCTACCAAAAGATGCATGTGCATGCTTAAAACGCGTCTTGGCACAAATCCATGTGCGGGTGCTAAAAAGAGCAGCATCGGCATGCTTTTCACGCCGTTTGGTAGAAATCCACGTGCGCGTTCTGCCAAAAGCACAATTTGCATGCATATCGTGTGGTTTTTCAGAAAACTGCGTCCGCGTCTACCAAAAGATGCATGTGCATGCTTAAAACGCGTTTTGGCACAAATTCATGTGCGGGTGCTAAAAAGAGCAGCATCCGCATGCTTTTCACGTCGTTTGGTAGAAATCCACGTGCGCGTTCTGCCAAAAGCACCATTTGCATGCATATCGTGTGGTTTTGCAGAAAACTGCGTCCGCGTCTACCAAAAGATGCATGTGCATGCTTAAAACGCGTTTTGGCACAAATCCATGTGCGGGTGCTAAAAGAGCAGCATCGGCATGCTTTTCACGTCGTTTGGTAGAAATCCACGTGCGCGTTCTGCCAAAAGCACCATTTGCATGCATATCGTGTGGTTTTTCAGAAAACTGCTTCCGCGTCTACCAAAAGATGCATGTGCATGCTTAAAACGCGTCTTGGCACAAATCCATGTGCGGGTGCTAAAAAGAGCAGCATCGGCATGCTTTTCACGTCGTTTGGTAGAAATCCACGTGCGCGTTCTGCCAAAAGCACCATTTGCATGCATATCGTGTGGTTTAGCAGAAAACTGCGTCCGCGTCTACCAAAAGATGCACGTGCATGCTTAAAACGCGTTTTGGCACAAATCCATGTGCGGGTGCTAAAAAGAGCAGCATCGGCATGCTTTTCACGTCGTTTGGTAGAAATCCACGTGCGCGTTCTGCCAAAAGCACCATTTGCATGCATATCGTGTGGTTTTGCAGAAAACTGCGTCCGCATCTACCAAAAGATGCATGTGCATGCTTAAAACGCGTTTTGGCACAAATTAATGTGCGGGTGCTCAAAAGAGCAGCATCGGCATGCTTTTCACGTCGTTTGGTAGAAATCCACGTGCGCGTTCTGCCAAAAGCACCATTTGCATGCATATCGTGTGGTTTTGCAGAAAACTGCGTCCGCGTCTACCAAAAGATGCATGTGCATGCTTAAAACGCGTTTTGGCACAAATCCATGTGCGGGTGCTAAAAAGAGCAGCATCGGCATGCTTTTCACGCCGTTTGGTAGAAATCCACGTGCGCGTTCTGCCAAAAGCACCATTTGCATGCATATCGTGTGGTTTTGCAGAAAACTGCGTCCGCGTCTACCAAAAGATGCATGTGCATGCTTAAAACGCGTTTTGGCACAAATCCATGTGCGGGTGCTAAAAGAGCAGCATCGGCATGCTTTTCACGTCGTTTGGTAGAAATCCACGTGCGCGTTCTGCCAAAAGCACCATTTGCATGCATATCGTGTGGTTTTTCAGAAAACTGCTTCCGCGTCTACCAAAAGATGCATGTGCATGCTTAGAACGCGTCTTGGCACAAATCCATGTGCGGGTGCTAAAAAGAGCAGCATCGGCATGCTTTTCACGCCGTTTGGTAGAAATCCACGTGCGCGTTCTGCCAAAAGCACAATTTGCATGCATATCGTGTGGTTTTTCAGAAAACTGCGTCCGCGTCTACCAAAAGATGCATGTGCATGCTTAAAACGCGTTTTGGCACAAATTCATGTGCGGGTGCTAAAAAGAGCAGCATCCGCATGCTTTTCACGTCGCTTGGTAGAAATCCACGTGCGCGTTCTGCCAAAAGCCCCATTTGCATGCATATCGTGTGGTTTTGCAGAAAACTGCGTCCGCGTCTACCAAAAGATGCATGTGCATGCTTAAAACGCGTTTTGGCACAAATCCATGTGCGGGTGCTAAAAAGAGCAGCATCGGCAGGCTTCTCACATCGTTTGGTAGAAATCCACGTGCGCGTTCTGCCAAAAGCACCATTTGCATGCATATCGTGTGGTTTTGCAGAAAACTGCGTCCGCGTCTACCAAAAGATGCATGTGCATGCTTAAAACGCGTTTTGGCACAAATCCATGTGCGGGTGCTAAAAAGAGCAGCATCGGCATGCTTTTCACGCCGTTTGGTAGAAATCCACGTGCGCGTTCTGCCAAAAGCACCATTTGCATGCATATCGTGTGGTTTTGCAGAAAACTGCGTCCGCGTCTACCAAAAGATGCATGTGCATGCTTAAAACGCGTTTTGGCACAAATCCATGTGCGGGTGCTAAAAGAGCAGCATCGGCATGCTTTTCACGTCGTTTGGTAGAAATCCACGTGCGCGTTCTGCCAAAAGCACCATTTGCATGCATATCGTGTGGTTTTTCAGAAAACTGCTTCCGCGTCTACCAAAAGATGCATGTGCATGCTTAAAACGCGTCTTGGCACAAATCCATGTGCGGGTGCTAAAAAGAGCAGCATCGGCATGCTTTTCACGCCGTTTGGTAGAAATCCACGTGCGCGTTCTGCCAAAAGCACAATTTGCATGCATATCGTGTGGTTTTTCAGAAAACTGCGTCCGCGTCTACCAAAAGATGCATGTGCATGCTTAAAACGCGTTTTGGCACAAATTCATGTGCGGGTGCTAAAAAGAGCAGCATCCGCATGCTTTTCACGTCGTTTGGTAGAAATCCACGTGCGCGTTCTGCCAAAAGCACCATTTGCATGCATATCGTGTGGTTTTGCAGAAAACTGCGTCCGCGTCTACCAAAAGATGCATGTGCATGCTTAAAACGCGTTTTGGCACAAATCCATGTGCGGGTGCTAAAAGAGCAGCATCGGCATGCTTTTCACGTCGTTTGGTAGAAATCCACGTGCGCGTTCTGCCAAAAGCACCATTTGCATGCATATCGTGTGGTTTTTCAGAAAACTGCTTCCGCGTCTACCAAAAGATGCATGTGCATGCTTAAAACGCGTCTTGGCACAAATCCATGTGCGGGTGCTAAAAAGAGCAGCATCGGCATGCTTTTCACGTCGTTTGGTAGAAATCCACGTGCGCGTTCTGCCAAAAGCACCATTTGCATGCATATCGTGTGGTTTAGCAGAAAACTGCGTCCGCGTCTACCAAAAGATGCACGTGCATGCTTAAAACGCGTTTTGGCACAAATCCATGTGCGGGTGCTAAAAAGAGCAGCATCGGCATGCTTTTCACGTCGTTTGGTAGAAATCCACGTGCGCGTTCTGCCAAAAGCACCATTTGCATGCATATCGCGTGGTTTTGCAGAAAACTGCGTCCGCGTCTACCAAAAATGCATGTGCGTGCTTAAAACGCGTTTTGGCACAAATCCATGTGCGGGTGCTAAAAAGAGCAGCATCGGCATGCTTTTCACATCGTTTGGTAGAAATCCACGTGCGCGTTCTGCCAAAAGCAGCATTTGCATGCATATCGTGTGGTTTTGCAGAAAACTGCGTCCGCATCTACCAAAAGATGCATGTGCATGCTTAAAACGCGTTTTGGTACAAATCCATGTGCGGGTGCTAAAAAGAGCAGCATCGGCATGCTTTTCACGTCGTTTGGTAGAAATCCACGTGCGCGTTCTGCCAAAAGCACCATTTGCATGCATATCGTGTGGTTTTGCAGAAAACTGCGTCCGCGTCTACCAAAAGATGCATGTGCATGCTTAAAACGTGTTTTGGCACAAATCCATGTGCGGGTGCTAAAAAGAGCAGCATCGGCATGCTTTTCACGTCGTTTGGTAGAAATCCACGTGCGCGTTCTGCCAAAAGCACCATTTGCATGCATAACGTGTGGTTTTGAAGAAAACTGCGTCCGCGTCTACCAAAAGATGCATGTGCATGCTTAAAACGCGTTTTGGCACAAATCCATGTGCGGCTGCTAAAAAGAGCAGCATCGGCATGCTTTTCACGTCGTTTGGTAGAAATCCACGTGCGCGTTCTGCCAAAAGCACCATTTGCATGCATATCGTGTGGTTTTTTAGAAAACTGCGTCCGCGTCTACCAAAAGATGCATGTGCATGCTTAAAACGCGTCTTGGCACAAATCCATGTGCGGGTGCTAAAAAGAGCAGCATCGGCATGCTTTTCACGTCGTTTGGTAGAAATCCACGTGCGCGTTCTGCCAAAAGCACAATTTGCATGCATATCGTGTGGTTTTGCAGAAAACTGCGTCCGCGTCTACCAAAACATGCATGTGCATGCTCAAAACGCGTTTTGGCACAAATCCATGTGCGGGTGCTAAAAAGAGCAGCATCGGCATGCTTTTCACGTCGTTTGGTAGAAATCCACGTGCGCGTTCTGCCAAAAGCACCATTTGCATGCATATCGTGTGGTTTTGCAGAAAACTGCGTCCGCGTCTACCAAAAGATGCATGTGCATGCTTAAAACGCGTTTTGGCCCAAATCCATGTGCGGGTGCTAAAAAGAGCAGCATCGGCATGCTTTTCACGTCGTTTGGTAGAAATCCAAGTGCGCGTTCTGCCAAAAGCACCATTTGCATGCATATCGTGTGGTTTTTCAGAAAACTGCGTCCGCGTCTACCAAAAGATGCATATGCATGCTTAAAACGCGTTTTGGCACAAATCCATGTGCGGGTGCTAAAAAGAGCAGCATCGGCAAGCTTTTCACGTCGTTTGGCAGAAATCCACGTGCGCGTTCTGCCAAAAGCACCATTTGCATGCATATCGAGTGGTTTTGCAGAAAACTGCGTCCGCGTCTACCAAAAGATGCATGTGCATGCTTAAAACGCGTTTTGGCACAAATCCATGTGCGGGTGCTAAAAGAGCAGCATCGGCAGGCTTTTCACGTCGTTTGGTAGAAATCCACGTGCGTGTTCTGCCAAAAGCACCATTTGCATGCATACCGTGTGGTTTTTCAGAAAACTGCGTCCGCGTCACCAAAGATGCATGTGCATGCTTAAAACGGGTTTTGGCACAAATCCATGTGCGGGTGCTAAAAAGAGCAGCATCGGCATGCTTTTCACGTCGTTTGGTAGAAATCCACGTGCGCGTTCTGCCAAAAGCACCATTTTGCATGCATATCGTGTGGTTTTGCAGAAAACTGCGTCCGCGTCTACCAAAAGATGCATGTGCATGCTTAAAACGCGTTTTGGCGGCAAATCCATGTGCGGGTGCTAAAAAGAGCAGCATCGGCATGCTTTTCCACGTCGTTTGGTAGAAATCCACGTGCGCGTTCTGCCAAAAGCACCATTTGCATGCATATCGTGTGGTTTTGCAGAAAACTGCGTCCGCGTCTACCAAAAGATGCATGTGCATGCTTAAAACGCGTTTTGGCACAATCCATGTGCGGGTGCTAAAAAGAGCAGCATCGGCATGCTTTTCACGTCGTTTGGTAGAAATCCAGGTGCGCGTTCTGCCAAAAGCACCATTTGCATGCATATCGTGTGGTTTTGCAGAAAACTGCGTCGCGTCTACCAAAAGATGCATGTGCATGCTTAAAACGCGTTTTGGCACAAATCCATGTGCGGGTGCTAAAAAGAGCAGCATCGGCATGCTTTTCACGTCGTTGGTAGAAATCCACGTGCGCGTTCTGCCAAAGCACCATTTGCATGCATATCGTGTGGTTTTGCAGAAAACTGCGTCCGCGTCTACCAAAAGATGCATGTGCATGCTTAAAACGCCTTTTGGCACAAATCCATGTGCGGGTGCTAAAAAGAGCAGCATCGGCATGCTTTTCACGTCGTTTGTAGAAATCCACGTGCGCGTTCTGCCAAAAGCACCATTTGCATGCATATCGTGTGGTTTTGCAGAAAACTGCGTCCGCGTCTACCAAAAGATGCATGTGCATGCTTAAAACGCGTTTAGGCACAATTCCATGTGCGGGTGCTAAAAAGAGCAGCATCGGCATGCTTTTCACGTCGTTTGGGTAGAAATCCACGTGCGCGTTCTGCCAAAAGCACCATTTGCATGCATATCGTGTGGTTTTGCAGAAAACTGCGTCCGCGTCTACCAAAAGATGCATGTGCATGCTTAAAACGCGGTTTTGGCACAAATCCAATGTGCGGGTGCTAAAAAGAGCAGCATCGGCATGCTTTTCACGTCGTTGGTAGAAATCCACGTGAGCGTTCTGCCAAAAGCACCATTTGCATGCATATCGTGTGGTTTTGCAGAAAACTGCGTCCGCGTCTACCAAAAGATGCATGTGCATGCTTAAAACGCGTTTTGGCACAAATCTATGTGCGGGTGCTAAAAAGAGCAGCATCGCATGCTTTTCACGTCGTTTGGTAGAAATCCACGTGCCGCGTTCTGCCAAAAGCACCATTTGCATGCATATCGTGTGGTTTTGCAGAAAACTGCGTCCGCGTCTACCAAAAGATGCATGTGCATGCTAAAACGCGTTTTGCACAAATCCATGTGCGGGTGCTAAAAAGAGCAGCATCGGCATGCTTTTCACGTCGTTGGTAGAATCACGTGCGCGTTCTGCAAAAGCACCATTGCATGCATATCGTGTGGTTTTGCAGAAAACTGCGTCCGCGTCTACCAAAAGATGCATGTGCATGCTTAAAACGCGTTTTGCAACAAATCCATGTGCGGGTGCTAAAAAGAGCAGCATCGGCATGCTTTTCACGTCGTTTGTAGAAATCCACGTGCGCGTTCTGCCAAAAGCACCATTTGCATGCATATCGTGTGGTTTTGCAGAAAACTGCGTCGCGTCTACCAAAAGATGCATGTGCATGCTTAAAACGCGTTTTGGCGCAAATCCATGTGCGGGTGCTAAAAAGAGCAGCATCGGCATGCTTTTCACGTCGTTTGGTAGAAATCCACGTGCGCGTTCTGCCAAAAGCACCATTTGCATGCATATCGTGTGGTTTTGCAGAAAACTGCGTCCGCGTCTACCAAAAGATGCATGTGCATGCTTAAAACGCGTTTTGGCACAAATCCATGTGCGGGTGCTAAAAAGAGCAGCATCGGCATGCTTTTCACGTCGTTTGGTAGAAATCCACGTGCGCGTTCTGCCAAAAGCAAGATTTGCATGCATATCGTCTGGTTTTGCACAAAACTGCGTCCGCGTCTACAAAAGATGCATGTGCATGCTTAAAACGCGTTTTGGCACAAATCCATGTGCGGGTGCTAAAAAGAGCAGCATCGGCATGCTTTTCACGTCGTTTGGTAGAAATCCACGTGCGCGTTCTGCCAAAAGCACCATTTGCATGCATATCGTGTGGTTTTGCAGAAAACTGCGTCCGCGTCTACCAAAAGATACATGTGCATGCTTAAAACGCGTTTTGCACAAATCCATGTGCGGGTGCTAAAAAGAGCAGCATCGGCATGCTTTTCACGTCGTTTGGTAGAAATCCACGTGCGCGTTCTGCCTAAAGCACCATTTGCATGCATATCGTGTGGTTTTGCAGAAAACTGCGTCTGTCTCTACCAAAAGATGCATGTGCATGCTTAAAACGCGTTTTGGCAGAAATCCATGTGCGGGTGCTAAAAGAGCAGCATCGGCATGCTTTTCACGTCGTTTGGTATAAATCCACGTGCGCGTTCTGCCAAAAGCACCATTTGCATGCATATCGTGTGGTTTTGCACAAAACTGCGTCCGCGTCTACCAAAAGATGCCTGTGCATGCTTAAAACGCGTTTTGGCACAAATCCATGTGCGGGTGCTAAAAAGAGCAGCATCGGCATGCTCTTCACGTCGTTTGGTAGAAATCCACGTGCGCTTCTGCCAAAAGCACCATTTGCATGCATATCGTGTGGTTTTGCAGAAAACTGCGTCCGCGTCTAACAAAAGATGCATGTGCATGCTTAAAACGCGTTTTGGCACAAATCCATGTGCGGGTGCTAAAAAGAGCAGCATCGGCCTGCTTTTCACGTCGTTTGGTAGAAATCCACGTGCGCGTTCTGCCAAAAGCACCATTTGCATGCATATCGTGTGGTTTTGCAGAAAACTGCGTCCGCGTGTACCAAAAGATGCATGTGCATGCTTAACACGCGTTTTGGTACAAATCCATGTGCGGGTGCTAAAAAGAGCAGCATCGGCATGCTTTTCACGTCGTTTGGTAGAAATCCACGTGCGCGTTCTGCCAAAAGCACCATTTGCATGCATATCGTGTGGTTTTGCAGAAAACTGCGTCCGCGTCTACCAAAAGATGCATGTGCATGCATAAAACGCGTTTTGGCACAAATCCATGTGCGGGTGCTAAAAAGAGCAGCATCGGCGTGCTTTTCACGTCGTTTGGTAGATATCCACGTGCGCGTTCTGCCAAAGGACCATTTGCATGCATATCGTGTGGTTTTGCAGAAAACTGCGTCCGCGTCTACCAAAAGATGCATGTGCATGCTTAAAGCGCGTTTTGGCACAAATCCATGTGCGGGTGCTAAAAAGAGCAGCATCGGCATGCTTTTCACGTCGTTTGGTAGAAATCCACGTGCTCGTTCTGCCAAAAGCACCATTTGCATACATATCGTGTGGTTTTGCAGAAAACTGCGTCCGCGTCTACCAAAAGATGCCTGTGCATGCTTAAAACGCATTTTGGCACAAATCCATGTGCGGGTGCTAAAAAGAGCAGCATCGGCATGATTTTCACGTCGTTTGGTAGAAATCCACGTGCGCGTTCTGCCAAAAGCACCATTTGCATGCATATCGTGTGGTTTTGCAGAAAACTGCGTCCCCGTCTACCAAAAGATGCGTGTGCATGCTTAAAACGCGTTTTGGCACAAATCCATGTGCGGGTGCTAAAAGAGCAGCATCGGCATGCTTTTCACGTCGTTTGGTATAAATCCACCTGCGCGTTCTGCCAAAAGCACCATTTGCATGCATATCGTGTGGTTTTGCAGAAAACTGCGTCCGCGTCTACCAAAAGATGCATGTGCATGCTTAAAACGCGTTTTGGCCCAAATCCATGTGCGGGTGCTAAAAAGAGCAGCATCGGCATGCTTTTCACGTCGTTTGGTAGAAATCCAAGTGCGCGTTCTGCCAAAAGCACCATTTGCATGCATATCGTGTGGTTTTTCAGAAAACTGCGTCCGCGTCTACCAAAAGATGCATATGCATGCTTAAAACGCGTTTTGGCACAAATCCATGTGCGGGTGTTAAAAAGAGCAGCATCGGCAAGCTTTTCACGTCGTTTGGCAGAAATCCACGTGCGCGTTCTGCCAAAAGCACCATTTGCATGCATATCGAGTGGTTTTGCAGAAAACTGCGTCCGCGTCTACCAAAAGATGCATGTGCATGCTTAAAACGCGTTTTGGCACAAATCCATGTGCGGGTGCTAAAAAGAGCAGCATCGGCAGGCTTTTCACGTCGTTTGGTAGAAATCCACGTGCGCGTTCTGCCAAAAGCACCATTTGCATGCATACCGTGTGGTTTTTCAGAAAACTGCGTCCCCGTCCACCAAAGATGCATGTGCATGCTTAAAACGGGTTTTGGCACAAATCCATGTGCGGGTGCTAAAAAGAGCAGCATCGGCATGCTTTTCACGTCGTTTGGTAGAAATCCACGTGCGCGTTCTGCCAAAAGCACCATTTGCATGCATATCGTGTGGTTTTGCAGAAAACTGCGTCCGCGTCTACCAAAAGATGCATGTGCATGCTTAAAATGCGTTTTGGCACAAATCCATGTGCGGGTGCTAAAAAGAGCAGCATCGGCATGCTTTTCACGTCGTTTGGTAGAAATCCACGTGCGCATTCTGCCAAAAGCACCATTTGCATGCATATCGTGTGGTTTTGCAGAAAACTGCGTCCGCGTCTACCAAAAGATGCATGTGCATGCTTAAAACGCGTTTTGGCGCAAATCCATGTGCGGGTGCTAAAAAGAGCAGCATCGGCATGCTTTTCACGTCGTTTGGTAGAAATCCACGTGCGCGTTCTGCCAAAAGCACCATTTGCATGCATATCGTGTGGTTTTGCAGAAAACTGCGTCCGCGTCTACCAAAAGATGCATGTGCATGCTTAAAACGCGTTTTGGCACAAATCCATGTGCGGGTGCTAAAAAGAGCAGCATCGGCATGCTTTTCACGTCGTTTGGTAGAAATCCAGGTGCGCGTTCTGCCAAAAGCACCATTTGCATGCATATCGTGTGGTTTTGCAGAAAACTGCGTCCGCGTCTACCAAAAGATGCATGTGCATGCTTAAAACGCCTTTTGGCACAAATCCATGTGCGGGTGCTAAAAAGAGCAGCATCGGCATGCTTTTCACGTCGTTTGGTAGAAATCCACGTGCGCGTTCTGCCAAAAGCACCATTTGCATGCATATCGTGTGGTTTTGCAGAAAACTGCGTCCGCGTCTACCAAAAGATGCATGTGCATGCTTAAAACGCGTTTAGGCACAATTCCATGTGCGGGTGCTAAAAAGAGCAGCATCGGCATGCTTTTCACGTCGTTTGGTAGAAATCCACGTGCGCGTTCTGCCAAAAGCACCATTTGCATGCATATCGTGTGGTTTTGCAGAAAACTGCGTCCGCGTCTACCAAAAGATGCATGTGCATGCTTAAAACGCGTTTTGGCACAAATCCATGTGCGGGTGCTAAAAAGAGCAGCATCGGCATGCTTTTCACGTCGTTTGGTAGAAATCCAAGTGCGCGTTCTGCCAAAAGCACCATTTGCATGCATATCGTGTGGTTTTTCAGAAAACTGCGTCCGCGTCTACCAAAAGATGCATATGCATGCTTAAAACGCGTTTTGGCACAAATCCATGTGCGGGTGTTAAAAAGAGCAGCATCGGCAAGCTTTTCACGTCGTTTGGCTGAAATCCACGTGCGCGTTCTGCCAAAAGCACCATTTGCATGCATATCGAGTGGTTTTGCAGAAAACTGCGTCCGCGTCTACCAAAAGATGCATGTGCATGCTTAAAACGCGTTTTGGCACAAATCCATGTGCGGGTGCTAAAAAGAGCAGCATCGGCAGGCTTTTCACGTCGTTTGGTAGAAATCCACGTGCGCGTTCTGCCAAAAGCACCATTTGCATGCATACCGTGTGGTTTTTCAGAAAACTGCGTCCGCGTCCACCAAAGATGCATGTGCATGCTTAAAACGGGTTTTGGCACAAATCCATGTGCGGGTGCTAAAAAGAGCAGCATCGGCATGCTTTTCACGTCGTTTGGTAGAAATCCACGTGCGCGTTCTGCCAAAAGCACCATTTGCATGCATATCGTGTGGTTTTGCAGAAAACTGCGTCCGCGTCTACCAAAAGATGCATGTGCATGCTTAAAATGCGTTTTGGCACAAATCCATGTGCGGGTGCTAAAAAGAGCAGCATCGGCATGCTTTTCACGTCGTTTGGTAGAAATCCACGTGCGCATTCTGCCAAAAGCACCATTTGCATGCATATCGTGTGGTTTTGCAGAAAACTGCGTCCGCGTCTACCAAAAGATGCATGTGCATGCTTAAAACGCGTTTTGGCGCAAATCCATGTGCGGGTGCTAAAAAGAGCAGCATCGGCATGCTTTTCACGTCGTTTGGTAGAAATCCACGTGCGCGTTCTGCCAAAAGCACCATTTGCATGCATATCGTGTGGTTTTGCAGAAAACTGCGTCCGCGTCTACCAAAAGATGCATGTGCATGCTTAAAACGCGTTTTGGCACAAATCCATGTGCGGGTGCTAAAAAGAGCAGCATCGGCATGCTTTTCACGTCGTTTGGTAGAAATCCAGGTGCGCGTTCTGCCAAAAGCACCATTTGCATGCATATCGTGTGGTTTTGCAGAAAACTGCGTCCGCGTCTACCAAAAGATGCATGTGCATGCTTAAAACGCGTTTTGGCACAAATCCATGTGCGGGTGCTAAAAAGAGCAGCATCGGCATGCTTTTCACGTCGTTTGGTAGAAATCCACGTGCGCGTTCTGCCAAAAGCACCATTTGCATGCATATCGTGTGGTTTTGCAGAAAACTGCGTCCGCGTCTACCAAAAGATGCATGTGCATGCTTAAAACGCCTTTTGGCACAAATCCATGTGCGGGTGCTAAAAAGAGCAGCATCGGCATGCTTTTCACGTCGTTTGGTAGAAATCCACGTGCGCGTTCTGCCAAAAGCACCATTTGCATGCATATCGTGTGGTTTTGCAGAAAACTGCGTCCGCGTCTACCAAAAGATGCATGTGCATGCTTAAAACGCGTTTAGGCACAATTCCATGTGCGGGTGCTAAAAAGAGCAGCATCGGCATGCTTTTCACGTCGTTTGGTAGAAATCCACGTGCGCGTTCTGCCAAAAGCACCATTTGCATGCATATCGTGTGGTTTTGCAGAAAACTGCGTCCGCGTCTACCAAAAGATGCATGTGCATGCTTAAAACGCGTTTTGGCACAAATCCATGTGCGGGTGCTAAAAAGAGCAGCATCGGCATGCTTTTCACGTCGTTTGGTAGAAATTCACGTGCGCGTTCTGCCAAAAGCACCATTTGCATGCATATCGTGTGGTTTTGCAGAAAACTGCGTCCGCGTCTACCAAAAGATGCATGTGCATGCTTAAAACGCGTTTTGGCACAAATCTATGTGCGGGTGCTAAAAAGAGCAGCATCGGCATGCTTTTCACGTCGTTTGGTAGAAATCCACGTGCGCGTTCTGCCAAAAGCACCATTTGCATGCATATCGTGTGGTTTTGCAGAAAACTGCGTCCGCGTCTACCAAAAGATGCATGTGCATGCTTAAAACGCGTTTTGCACAAATCCATGTGCGGGTGCTAAAAAGAGCAGCATCGGCATGCTTTTCACGTCGTTTGGTAGAAATCCACGTGCGCGTTCTGCCAAAAGCACCATTTGCATGCATATCGTGTGGTTTTGCAGAAAACTGCGTCCGTGTCTACCAAAAGATGCATGTGCATGCTTAAAACGCGTTTTGGCACAAATCCATGTGCGGGTGCTAAAAAGAGCAGCATCGGCATGCTTTTCACGTCGTTTGGTAGAAATCCACGTGCGCGTTCTGCCAAAAGCACCATTTGCATGCATATCGTGTGGTTTTGCAGAAAACTGCGTCCGCGTCTACCAAAAGATGCATGTGCATGCTTAAAACGCGTTTTGGCACAAATCCATGTGCGGGTGCTAAAAAGAGCAGCATCGGCATGCTTTTCACGTCGTTTGGTAGAAATCCACGTGCGCGTTCTGCCAAAAGCACCATTTGCATGCATATCGTGTGGTTTTGCAGAAAACTGCGTCCGCGTCTACCAAAAGATGCATGTGCATGCTTAAAACGCCTTTTGGCACAAATCCATGTGCGGGTGCTAAAAAGAGCAGCATCGGCATGCTTTTCACGTCGTTTGGTAGAAATCCACGTGCGCGTTCTGCCAAAAGCACCATTTGCATGCATATCGTGTGGTTTTGCAGAAAACTGCGTCCGCGTCTACCAAAAGATGCATGTGCATGCTTAAAACGCGTTTAGGCACAATTCCATGTGCGGGTGCTAAAAAGAGCAGCATCGGCATGCTTTTCACGTCGTTTGGTAGAAATCCACGTGCGCGTTCTGCCAAAAGCACCATTTGCATGCATATCGTGTGGTTTTGCAGAAAACTGCGTCCGCGTCTACCAAAAGATGCATGTGCATGCTTAAAACGCGTTTTCGCACAAATCCATGTGCGGGTGCTAAAAAGAGCAGCATCGGCATGCTTTTCACGTCGTTTGGTAGAAATTCACGTGCGCGTTCTGCCAAAAGCACCATTTGCATGCATATCGTGTGGTTTTGCAGAAAACTGCGTCCGCGTCTACCAAAAGATGCATGTGCATGCTTAAAACGCGTTTTGGCACAAATCTATGTGCGGGTGCTAAAAAGAGCAGCATCGGCATGCTTTTCACGTCGTTTGGTAGAAATCCACGT
Source organism: Dermacentor variabilis (assembly GCF_050947875.1). Classification (NCBI taxonomy): domain Eukaryota; kingdom Metazoa; phylum Arthropoda; class Arachnida; order Ixodida; family Ixodidae; genus Dermacentor; species Dermacentor variabilis. Next base: position 63,878 of record NW_027460294.1, on the reverse strand, counting down.
GCGCGTTCTGCCAAAAGCACCATTTGCATGCATATCGTGTGGTTTTGCAGAAAACTGCGTCCGCGTCTACCAAAAGATGCATGTGCATGCTTAAAACGCGTTTTGCACAAATCCATGTGCGGGTGCTAAAAAGAGCAGCATCGGCATGCTTTTCACGTCGTTTGGTAGAAATCCACGTGCGCGTTCTGCCAAAAGCACCATTTGCATGCATATCGTGTGGTTTTGCAGAAAACTGCGTCCGTGTCTACCAAAAGATGCATGTGCATGCTTAAAACGCGTTTTGGCACAAATCCATGTGCGGGTGCTAAAAAGAGCAGCATCGGCATGCTTTTCACGTCGTTTGGTAGAAATCCACGTGCGCGTTCTGCCAAAAGCACCATTTGCATGCATATCGTGTGGTTTTGCAGAAAACTGCGTCCGCGTCTACCAAAAGATGCATGTGCATGCTTAAAACGCGTTTTGGCACAAATCCATGTGCGGGTGCTAAAAAGAGCAGCATCGGCATGCTTTTCACGTCGTTTGGTAGAAATTCACGTGCGCGTTCTGCCAAAAGCACCATTTGCATGCATATCGTGTGGTTTTGCAGAAAACTGCGTCCGCGTCTACCAAAAGATGCATGTGCATGCTTAAAACGCGTTTTGGCACAAATCTATGTGCGGGTGCTAAAAAGAGCAGCATCGGCATGCTTTTCACGTCGTTTGGTAGAAATCCACGTGCGCGTTCTGCCAAAAGCACCATTTGCATGCATATCGTGTGGTTTTGCAGAAAACTGCGTCCGCGTCTACCAAAAGATGCATGTGCATGCTTAAAACGCGTTTTGCACAAATCCATGTGCGGGTGCTAAAAAGAGCAGCATCGGCATGCTTTTCACGTCGTTTGGTAGAAATCCACGTGCGCGTTCTGCCAAAAGCACCATTTGCATGCATATCGTGTGGTTTTGCAGAAAACTGCGTCCGTGTCTACCAAAAGATGCATGTGCATGCTTAAAACGCGTTTTGGCACATATCCATGTGCGGGTGCTAAAAAGAGCAGCATCGGCATGCTTTTCACGTCGTTTGGTAGAAATCCACGTGCGCGTTCTGCCAAAAGCACCATTTGCATGCATATCGTGTGGTTTTGCAGAAAACTGCGTCCGCGTCTACCAAAAGATGCATGTGCATGCTCAAAGCGCGTTTTGGCACAAATCCATGTGCGGGTGCTAAAAAGAGCAGCATCGGCATGCTTTTCACGTCGTTTGGTAGAAATCCACGTGCTCGTTCTGCCAAAAGCACCATTTGCATGCATATCGTGTGGTTTTGCAGAAAACTGCGTCCGCGTCTACCAAAAGATGCCTGTGCATGCTTAAAACGCATTTTGGCACAAATCCATGTGCGGGTGCTAAAAAGAGCAGCATCGGCATGATTTTCACGTCGTTTGGTAGAAATCCACGTGCGCGTTCTGCCAAAAGCACCATTTGCATGCATATCGTGTGGTTTTGCAGAAAACTGCGTCCCCGTCTACCAAAAGATGCGTGTGCATGCTTAAAACGCGTTTTGGCACAAATCCATGTGCGGGTGCTAAAAGAGCAGCATCGGCATGCTTTTCACGTCGTTTGGTATAAATCCACCTGCGCGTTCTGCCAAAAGCACCATTTGCATGCATATCGTGTTGTTTTGCAGAAAACTGCGTCCGCGTCTACCAAAAGATGCATGTGCATGCTTAAAACGCGTTTTGGCCCAAATCCATGTGCGGGTGCTAAAAAGAGCAGCATCGGCATGCTTTTCACGTCGTTTGGTAGAAATCCAAGTGCGCGTTCTGCCAAAAGCACCATTTGCATGCATATCGTGAGGTTTTTCAGAAAACTGCGTCCGCGTCTACCAAAAGATGCATATGCATGCTTAAAACGCGTTTTGGCACAAATCCATGTGCGGGTGCTAAAAAGAGCAGCATCGGCAAGCTTTTCACGTCGTTTGGCAGAAATCCACGTGCGCGTTCTGCCAAAAGCACCATTTGCATGCATATCGAGTGGTTTTGCAGAAAACTGCGTCCGCGTCTACCAAAAGATGCATGTGCATGCTTAAAACGCGTTTTGGCACAAATCCATGTGCGGGTGCTAAAAAGAGCAGCATCGGCAGGCTTCTCACGTCGTTTGGTAGAAATCCACGTGCGCGTTCTGCCAAAAGCACCATTTGCATGCATACCGTGTGGTTTTTCAGAAAACTGCGTCCGCGTCCACCAAAGATGCATGTGCATGCTTAAAACGGGTTTTGGCACAAATCCATGTGCGGGTGCTAAAAAGAGCAGCATCGGCATGCTTTTCACGTCGTTTGGTAGAAATCCACGTGCGCGTTCTGCCAAAAGCACCATTTGCATGCATATCGTGTGGTTTTGCAGAAAACTGCGTCCGCGTCTACCAAAAGATGCATGTGCATGCTTAAAATGCGTTTTGGCACAAATCCATGTGCGGGTGCTAAAAAGAGCAGCATCGGCATGCTTTTCACGTCGTTTGGTAGAAATCCACGTGCGCATTCTGCCAAAAGCACCATTTGCATGCATATCGTGTGGTTTTGCAGAAAACTGCGTCCGCGTCTACCAAAAGATGCATGTGCATGCTTAAAACGCGTTTTTGGCGCAAATCCATGTGCGGGTGCTAAAAAGAGCAGCATCGCATGCTTTTCACGTCGTTTGGTAGAAATCCACGTGCGCGTTCTGCCAAAAGCACCATTTGCATGCATATCGTGTGGTTTTGCAGAAAACTGCGTCCGCGTCTACCAAAAGATGCATGTGCATGCTTAAAACGCGTTTTGGCACAAATCCATGTGCGGGTGCTAAAAAGAGCAGCATCGGCATGCTTTTCACGTCGTTGGTAGAAATCCACGGTGCGCGTTCTGCCAAAAGCACCATTTGCATGCATATCGTGTGGTTTTGCAGAAAACTGCGTCCGCGTCTACCAAAAGATGCATGTGCATGCTTAAAACGCGTTTTGGCACAAATCCATGTGCGGGTGCTAAAAAGAGCAGCATCGGCATGCTTTTCACGTCGTTTGGTAGAAATCCACGTGCGCGTTCTGCCAAAAGCACCATTTGCATGCATATCGTGTGGTTTTGCAGAAAACTGCGTCCGCGTCTACCAAAAGATGCATGTGCATGCTTAAAACGCCTTTTGGCACAAATCCATGTGCGGGTGCTAAAAAGAGCAGCATCGGCATGCTTTTCACGTCGTTTGGTAGAAATCCACGTGCGCGTTCTGCCAAAAGCACCATTTGCATGCATATCGTGTGGTTTTGCAGAAAACTGCGTCCGCGTCTACCAAAAGATGCATGTGCATGCTTAAAACGCGTTTAGGCACAATTCCATGTGTGGGTGCTAAAAAGAGCAGCATCGGCATGCTTTTCACGTCGTTTGGTAGAAATCCACGTGCGCGTTCTGCCAAAAGCACCATTTGCATGCATATCGTGTGGTTTTGCAGAAAACTGCGTCCGCGTCTACCAAAAGATGCATGTGCATGCTTAAAACGCGTTTTGGCACAAATCCATGTGCGGGTGCTAAAAAGAGCAGCATCGGCATGCTTTTCACGTCGTTTGGTAGAAATTCACGTGCGCGTTCTGCCAAAAGCACCATTTGCATGCATATCGTGTGGTTTTGCAGAAAACTGCGTCCGCGTCTACCAAAAGATGCATGTGCATGCTTAAAACGCGTTTTGGCACAAATCTATGTGCGGGTGCTAAAAAGAGCAGCATCGGCATGCTTTTCACGTCGTTTGGTAGAAATCCACGTGCGCGTTCTGCCAAAAGCACCATTTGCATGCATATCGTGTGGTTTTGCAGAAAACTGCGTCCGCGTCTACCAAAAGATGCATGTGCATGCTTAAAGCGCGTTTTGCACAAATCCATGTGCGGGTGCTAAAAAGAGCAGCATCGGCATGCTTTTCACGTCGTTTGGTAGAAATCCACGTGCGCGTTCTGCCAAAAGCACCATTTGCATGCATATCGTGTGGTTTTGCAGAAAACTGCGTCCGCGTCTACCAAAAGATGCATGTGCATGCTTAAAACGCGTTTTGGCACAAATCCATGTGCGGGTGCTAAAAAGAGCAGCATCGGCATGCTTTTCACGTCGTTTGGTAGAAATCCACGTGCGCGTTCTGCCAAAAGCACCATTTGCATGCATATCGTGTGGTTTTGCAGAAAACTGCGTCCGCGTCTACCAAAAGATGCGTGTGCACGCTTAAAACGCGTTTTGGCACAAATCCATGTGCGGGTGCTAAAAAGAGCAGCATCGGCATGCTTTTCACGTCGTTTGGTAGAAATCCACGTGCGCGTTCTGCCAAAAGCACCATTTGCATGCATATCGTCTGGTTTTGCACAAAACTGCGTCCGCGTCTACAAAAGATGCATGTGCATGCTTAAAACGCGTTTTGGCACAAATCCATGTGCGGGTGCTAAAAAGAGCAGCATCGGCATGCTTTTCACGTCGTTTGGTAGAAATCCACGTGCGCGTTCTGCCAAAAGCACCATTTGCATGCATATCGTGTGGTTTTGCAGAAAACTGCGTCCGCGTCTACCAAAAGATACATGTGCATGCTTAAAACGCGTTTTGCACAAATCCATGTGCGGGTGCTAAAAAGAGCAGCATCGGCATGCTTTTCACGTCGTTTGGTAGAAATCCACGTGCGCGTTCTGCCAAAAGCACCATTTGCATGCATATCGTGTGGTTTTGCAGAAAACTGCGTCTGTCTCTACCAAAAGATGCATGTGCATGCTTAAAACGCGTTTTGGCACAAATCCATGTGCGGGTGCTAAAAGAGCAGCATCGGCATGCTTTTCACGTCGTTTGGTATAAATCCACGTGCGCGTTCTGCCAAAAGCACCATTTGCATGCATATCGTGTGGTTTTGCACAAAACTGCGTCCGCGTCTACCAAAAGATGCCTGTGCATGCTTAAAACGCGTTTTGGCACAAATCCATGTGCGGGTGCTAAAAAGAGCAGCATCGGCATACTATTCACGTCGTTTGGTAGAAATCCACGTGCGCTTCTGCCAAAAGCACCATTTGCATGCATATCGTGTGGTTTTGCAGAAAACTGCGTCCGCGTCTAACAAAAGATGCATGTGCATGCTTAAAACGCGTTTTGGCACAAATCCATGTGCGGGTGCTAAAAAGAGCAGCATCGGCATGCTTTTCACGTCGTTTGGTAGAAATCCACGTGCGCGTTCTGCCAAAAGCACCATTTGCATGCATATCGTGTGGTTTTGCAGAAAACTGCGTCCGCGTGTACCAAAAGATGCATGTGCATGCTTAACACGCGTTTTGGTACAAATCCATGTGCGGGTGCTAAAAAGAGCAGCATCGGCATGCTTTTCACGTCGTTTGGTAGAAATCCACGTGCGCGTTCTGCCAAAAGCACCATTTGCATGCATATCGTGTGGTTTTGCAGAAAACTGCGTCCGCGTCTACCAAAAGATGCATGTGCATGCATAAAACGCGTTTTGGCACAAATCCATGTGCGGGTGCTAAAAAGAGCAGCATCGGCGTGCTTTTCACGTCGTTTGGTAGATATCCACGTGCGCGTTCTGCCAAAAGCACCATTTGCATGCATATCGTGTGGTTTTGCAGAAAACTGCGTCCGCGTCTACCAAAAGATGCATGTGCATGCTTAAAGCGCGTTTTGGCACAAATCCATGTGCGGGTGCTAAAAAGAGCAGCATCGGCATGCTTTTCACGTCGTTTGGTAGAAATCCACGTGCTCGTTCTGCCAAAAGCACCATTTGCATGCATATCGTGTGGTTTTGCAGAAAACTGCGTCCGCGTCTACCAAAAGATGCCTGTGCATGCTTAAAACGCATTTTGGCACAAATCCATGTGCGGGTGCTAAAAAGAGCAGCATCGGCATGATTTTCACGTCGTTTGGTAGAAATCCACGTGCGCGTTCTGCCAAAAGAACCATTTGCATGCATATCGTGTGGTTTTGCAGAAAACTGCGTCCCCGTCTACCAAAAGATGCGTGTGCATGCTTAAAACGCGTTTTGGCACAAATCCATGTGCGGGTGCTAAAAGAGCAGCATCGGCATGCTTTTCACGTCGTTTGGTATAAATCCACCTGCGCGTTCTGCCAAAAGCACCATTTGCATGCATATCGTGTGGTTTTGCACAAAACTGCGTCCGCGTCTACCAAAAGATGCCTGTGCATGCTTAAAACGCGTTTTGGCACAAATCCACGTGCGGGTGCTAAAAAGAGCAGCATCGGCATGCTTTTCACGTCGTTTGGTAGAAATCCACGTGCGCGTTCTGCCAAAAGCACCATTTGCATGCATATCGTATATCGTGTGGTTTAGCAGAAAACTGCGTCCGCGTCTAACAAAAGATGCATGTGCATGCTTAAAACGCGTTTTGGCACAAATCCATGTGCGGGTGCTAAAAAGAGCAGCATCGGCATGCTTTTCACGTCGTTTGGTAGAAATCCACGTGCGCGTTCTGCCAAAAGCACCATTTGCATGCATATCATCTGGTTTTGCACAAAACTGCGTCCGCGTCTACAAAAGATGCATGTGCATGCTTAAAACGCGTTTTGGCACAAATCCATGTGCGGGTGCTAAAAAGAGCAGCATCGGCATGCTTTTCACGTCGTTTGGTAGAAATCCACGTGCGCGTTCTGCCAAAAGCACCATTTGCATGCATATCGTGTGGTTTTGCAGAAAACTGCGTCCGCGTCTACCAAAAGATACATGTGCATGCTTAAAACGCGTTTTGCACAAATCCATGTGCGGGTGCTAAAAAGAGCAGCATCGGCATGCTTTTCACGTCGTTTGGTAGAAATCCACGTGCGCGTTCTGCCAAAAGCACCATTTGCATGCATATCGTGTGGTTTTGCAGAAAACTGCGTCTGTCTCTACCAAAAGATGCATGTGCATGCTTAAAACGCGTTTTGGCACAAATCCATGTGCGGGTGCTAAAAGAGCAGCATCGGCATGCTTTTCACGTCGTTTGGTATAAATCCACGTGCGCGTTCTGCCAAAAGCACCATTTGCATGCATATCGTGTGGTTTTGCACAAAACTGCGTCCGCGTCTACCAAAAGATGCCTGTGCATGCTTAAAACGCGTTTTGGCACAAATCCATGTGCGGGTGCTAAAAAGAGCAGCATCGGCATGCTCTTCACGTCGTTTGGTAGAAATCCACGTGCGCTTCTGCCAAAAGCACCATTTGCATGCATATCGTGTGGTTTTGCAGAAAACTGCGTCCGCGTCTAACAAAAGATGCATGTGCATGCTTAAAACGCGTTTTGGCACAAATCCATGTGCGGGTGCTAAAAAGAGCAGCATCGGCATGCTTTTCACGTCGTTTGGTAGAAATCCACGTGCGCGTTCTGCCAAAAGCACCATTTGCATGCATATCGTGTGGTTTTGCAGAAAACTGCGTCCGCGTGTACCAAAAGATGCATGTGCATGCTTAACACGCGTTTTGGTACAAATCCATGTGCGGGTGCTAAAAAGAGCAGCATCGGCATGCTTTTCACGTCGTTTGGTAGAAATCCACGTGCGCGTTCTGCCAAAAGCACCATTTGCATGCATATCGTGTGGTTTTGCAGAAAACTGCGTCCGCGTCTACCAAAAGATGCATGTGCATGCATAAAACGCGTTTTGGCACAAATCCATGTGCGGGTGCTAAAAAGAGCAGCATCGGCGTGCTTTTCACGTCTTTTGGTAGATATCCACGTGCGCGTTCTGCCAAAAGCACCATTTGCATGCATATCGTGTGGTTTTGCAGAAAACTGCGTCCGCGTCTACCAAAAGATGCATGTGCATGCATAAAACGCGTTTTGGCACAAATCCATGTGCGGGTGCTAAAAAGAGCAGCATCGGCGTGCTTTTCACGTCGTTTGGTAGATATCCACGTGCGCGTTCTGCCAAAAGCACCATTTGCATGCATATCGTGTGGTTTTGCAGAAAACTGCGTCCGCGTCTACCAAAAGATGCATGTGCATGCTTAAAGCGCGTTTTGGCACAAATCCATGTGCGGGTGCTAAAAAGAGCAGCATCGGCATGCTTTTCACGTCGTTTGGTAGAAATCCACGTGCGCGTTCTGCCAAAAGCACCATTTGCATGCATATCGTATATCGTGTGGTTTTGCAGAAAACTGCGTCCGCGTCTAACAAAAGATGCATGTGCATGCTTAAAACGCGTTTTGGCACAAATCCATGTGCGGGTGCTAAAAAGAGCAGCATCGGCATGCTTTTCACGTCGTTTGGTAGAAATCCATGCGCGCGTTCTGCCAAAAGCACCATTTGCATGCATATCGTGTGGTTTTGCAGAAAACTGCGTCCGCATCTACCAAAAGATGCATGTGCATGCTTAACACGCGTTTTGGCACAAATCCATGTGCGGGTGCTAAAAAGAGCAGCATCGGCATGCTTTTCACGTCGTTTGGTAGAAATCCAGTGCGCGTTCTGCCAAAAGCGCCATTTGCATGCATATCGTGTGGTTTTGCAGAAAACAGCGTCCGCGTCTACCAAAAGATGCATGTGCATGCACAAAACGCGTTTTGGCACAAATCCATGTGCGGGTGCTAAAAAGAGCAGCATCGGCGTGCTTTTCACGTCGTTTGGTAGATATCCACGTGCGCGTTCTGCCAAAAGCACCATTTGCATGCATATCGTGTGGTTTTGCAGAAAACTGCGTCCGCGTCTACCAAAAGATGCGTGTGCATGCTTAAAACGCGTTTTGCACAAATCCATGTGCGGGTGCTAAAAAGAGCAGAATCGGCATGCTTTTCACGTCGTTTGGTAGAAATCCAGGTGCGCGTTCTGCCAAAAGCACCATTTGCATGCATATCGTGTGGTTTTGCAGAAAAGTGTGTCCGCGTCTACCAAAAGATGCATGTGCATGCTTAAAACGCGTTTTGCACAAATCCATGTGCGGGTGCTAAAAAGAGCAGCATCGGCATGCTTTTCACGTCGTTTGGTAGAAATCCACGTGCGCGTTCTGCCAAAAGCACCATTTGCATGCATATCGTGTGGTTTTGCAGAAAACTGCGTCTGTCTCTACCAAAAGATGCATGTGCATGCTTAAAACGCGTTTTGGCACAAATCCATGTGCGGGTGCTAAAAGAGCAGCATCGGCATGCTTTTCACGTCGTTTGGTATAAATCCACGTGCGCGTTCTGCCAAAAGCACCATTTGCATGCATATCGTGTGGTTTTGCACAAAACTGCGTCCGCGTCTACCAAAAGATGCCTGTGCATGCTTAAAACGCGTTTTGGCACAAATCCATGTGCGGGTGCTAAAAAGAGCAGCATCGGCATGCTTTTCACGTCGTTTGGTAGAAATCCACGTGCGCGTTCTGCCAAAAGCACCATTTGCATGCATATCGTGTGGTTTTGCAGAAAACTGCGTCCGCGTGTACCAAAAGATGCATGTGCATGCTTAACACGCGTTTTGGTACAAATCCATGTGCGGGTGCTAAAAAGAGCAGCATCGGCATGCTTTTCACGTCGTTTGGTAGAAATCCACGTGCGCGTTCTGCCAAAAGCACCATTTGCATGCATATCATGTGGTTTTGCAGAAAACTGCGTCCGCGTCTACCAAAAGATGCATGTGCACGCATAAAACGCGTTTTGGCACAAATCCATGTGCAGGTGCTAAAAAGAGCAGCATCGGCGTGCTTTTCACGTCGTTTGGTAGATATCCACGTGCGCGTTCTGCCAAAAGCACCATTTGCATGCATATCGTGTGGTTTTGCAGAAAACTGCGTCCGCGTCTACCAAAAGATGCATGTGCATGCTTAAAGCGCGTTTTGGCACAAATCCATGTGCGGGTGCTAAAAAGAGCAGCATCGGCATGCTTTTCACGTCGTTTGGTAGAAATCCACGTGCTCGTTCTGCCAAAAGCACCATTTGCATGCTTATCGTGTGGTTTTGCAGAAAACTGCGTCCGCGTCTACCAAAAGATGCCTGTGTATGCTTAAAACGCGTTTTGGCACAAATCCATGTGCGGGTGCTAAAAAGAGCAGCATCGGCATGATTTTCACGTCGTTTGGTAGAAATCCACGTGCGCGTTCTGCCAAAAGCACCATTTGCATGCATATCGTGTGGTTTTGCAGAAAACTGCGTCCGCGTCTAACAAAAGATGCATGTGCATGCTTAAAACGCGTTTTGGCACAAATCCATGTGCGGGTGCTAAAAAGAGCAGCATCGGCATGCTTTTCACGTCGTTTGGTAGAAATCCACGCGCGCGTTCTGCCAAAAGCACCATTTGCATGCATATCGTGTGGTTTTGCAGAAAACTGCGTCCGCATCTACCAAAAGATGCATGTGCATGCTTAACACGCGTTTTGGCACAAATCCATGTGCGGGTGCTAAAAAGAGCAGCATCGGCATGCTTTTCACGTCGTTTGGTAGAAATCCACGCGCGCGTTCTGCCAAAAGCACCATTTGCATGCATATCGTGTGGTTTTGCAGAAAACTGCGTCCGCATCTACCAAAAGATGCATGTGCATGCTTAAAACGCGTTTTGGCACAAATCCATGTGCGGGTGCTAAAAGAGCAGCATCGGCATGCTTTTCACGTCGTTTGGTATAAATCCACGTGCGCGTTCTGCCAAAAGCACCATTTGCATGCATATCGTGTGGTTTTGCACAAAACTGCGTCCGCGTCTACCAAAAGATGCCTGTGCATGCTTAAAACGCGTTTTGGCACAAATCCATGTGCGGGTGCTAAAAAGAGCAGCATCGGCATGCTTTTCACGTCGTTTGGTAGAAATCCACGTGCGCGTTCTGCCAAAAGCACCATTTGCATGCATATCGTGTGGTTTTGCAGAAAACTGCGTCCGCGTCTACCAAAAGATGCGTGTGCATGCTTAAAACGCGTTTTGGCACAAATCCATGTGCGGGTGCTAAAAAGAGCAGCATCGGCATGCTTTTCACGTCGTTTGGTAGAAATCCACGTGCGCGTTCTGCCAAAAGCACCATTTGCATGCATATCGTCTGGTTTTGCACAAAACTCTTCCGCGTCTACAAAAGATGCATGTGCATGCTTAAAACGCGTTTTGGCACAAATCCATGTGCGGGTGCTAAAAAGAGCAGCATCGGCATGCATTTCACGTCGTTTGGTAGAAATCCACGTGCGCGTTCTGCCAAAAGCACCATTTGCATGCATATCGTGTGGTTTTGCAGAAAAGTGTGTCCGCGTCTACCAAAAGATGCATGTGCATGCTTAAAACGCGTTTTGCACAAATCCATGTGCGGGTGCTAAAAAGAGCAGCATCGGCATGCTTTTCACGTCGTTTGGTAGAAATCCACGTGCGCGTTCTGCCAAAAGCACCATTTGCATGCATATCGTGTGGTTTTGCAGAAAACTGCGTCTGTCTCTACCAAAAGATGCATGTGCATGCTTAAAACGCGTTTTGGCACAAATCCATGTGCGGGTGCTAAAAGAGCAGCATCGGCATGCTTTTCACGTCGTTTGGTATAAATCCACGTGCGCGTTCTGCCAAAAGCACCATTTGCATGCATATCGTGTGGTTTTGCACAAAACTGCGTCCGCGTCTACCAAAAGATGCCTGTGCATGCTTAAAACGCGTTTTGGCACAAATCCATGTGCGGGTGCTAAAAAGAGCAGCATCGGCATGCTTTTCACGTCGTTTGGTAGAAATCCACGTGCGCGTTCTGCCAAAAGCACCATTTGCATGCATATCGTGTGGTTTTGCAGAAAACTGCGTCCGCGTGTACCAAAAGATGCATGTGCATGCTTAACACGCGTTTATGTACAAATCCATGTGCGGGTGCTAAAAAGAGCAGCATCGGCATGCTTTTCACGTCGTTTGGTAGAAATCCACGTGCGCGTTCTGCCAAAAGCACCATTTGCATGCATATCATGTGGTTTTGCAGAAAACTGCGTCCGCGTCTACCAAAAGATGCATGTGCATGCATAAAACGCGTTTTGGCACAAATCCATGTGCAGGTGCTAAAAAGAGCAGCATCGGCGTGCTTTTCACGTCGTTTGGTAGATATCCACGTGCGCGTTCTGCCAAAAGCACCATTTGCATGCTTATCGTGTGGTTTTGCACAAAACTGCGTCCGCGTCTACCAAAAGATGCGTGTGCATGCTTAAAACGCGTTTTGCACAAATCCATGTGCGGGTGCTAAAAAGAGCAGAATCGGCATGCTTTTCACGTCGTTTGGTAGAAATCCAGGTGCGCGTTCTGCCAAAAGCACCATTTGCATGCATATCGTGTGGTTTTGCAGAAAACTGCGTCCGCGTCTACCAAAAGATGCATGTGCATGCTTAAAACGCGTTTTGGCACAAATCCATGTGCGGGTGCTAAAAGAGCAGCATCGGCATGCTTTTCACGTCGTTTGGTATAAATCCACGTGCGCGTTCTGCCAAAAGCACCATTTACATGCATATCGTGTGGTTTTGCACAAAACTGCGTCCGCGTCTACCAAAAGATGCCTGTGCATGCTTAAAACGCGTTTTGGCACAAATCCATGTGCGGGTGCTAAAAAGAGCAGCATCGGCATGCTTTTCACGTCGTTTGGTAGAAATCCACGTGCGCGTTCTGCCAAAAGCACCATTTGCATGCATATCGTGTGGTTTTGCAGAAAACTGCGTCCGCGTCTAACAAAAGATGCATGTGCATGCTTAAAACGCGTTTTGGCACAAATCCATGTGCGGGTGCTAAAAAGAGCAGCATCGGCATGCTTTTCACGTCGTTTGGTAGAAATCCACGTGCGCGTTCTGCCAAAAGCACCATTTGCATGCATATCGTGCGGTTTTGCAGAAAACTGCGTCCGCGTCTACCAAAAGATGCATGTGCATGCTTAAAGCGCATTTTGGCACAAATCCATGTGCGGGTGCTAAAAAGAGCAGCATCGGCATGCTTTTCACGTCGTTTGGTAGAAATCCACGTGCTCGTTCTGGCAAAAGCACCATTTGCATGCATATCGTGTGGTTTTGCAGAAAACTGCGTCCGCGTCTACCAAAAGATGCCTGTGCATGCTTAAAACGCGTTTTGGCACAAATCCATGTGCGGGTGCTAAAAAGAGCAGCATCGGCATGCTTTTCACGTCGTTTGGTAGAAATCCACGTGCGCGTTCTGCCAAAATCCCCATTTGCATGCATATCGTGTGGTTTTGCAGAAAACTGCGTCCGCGTCTACCAAAAGATGCATGTGCATGCTTAAAACGCGTTTTGGCACAAATCCATGTGCGGGTGCTAAAAAAAAGAGCAGCATCGGCATGCTTTTCACGTCGTTTGGTAGAAATCCACGTGCGCGTTCTGCCAAAAGCAGCATTTGCATGCATATCGTGTGGTTTTGCAGCAAACTGCGTCCGCGTCTACCAAACGATGCATGTGCATGCTTAACACGCGTTTTGGCACAAAACCATGTGCAGGTGCTAAAAAGAGCAGCATCGGCGTGCTTTTCACGTCGTTTGGTAGATATCCACGTGCGCGTTCTGCCAAAAGCACCATTTGCATGCATATCGTGTGGTTTTGCAGAAAACTGCGTCCGCGTCTACCAAAAGATGCATGTGCATGCTTAAAGCGCGTTTTGGCACAAATCCATGTGCGGGTGCTAAAAAGAGCAGCATCGGCATGCTTTTCACGTCGTTTGGTAGAAATCCACGTGCTCGTTCTGCCAAAAGCACCATTTGCATGCTTATCGTGTGGTTTTGCAGAAAACTGCGTCCGCGTCTACCAAAAGATGCCTGTGTATGCTTAAAACGCGTTTTGGCACAAATCCATGTGCGGGTGCTAAAAAGAGCAGCATCGGCATGATTTTCACGTCGTTTGGTAGAAATCCACGTGCGCGTTCTGCCAAAAGCACCATTTGCATGCATATCGTGTGGTTTTGCAGAAAACTGCGTCCGCGTCTAACAAAAGATGCATGTGCATGCTTAAAACGCGTTTTGGCACAAATCCATGTGCGGGTGCTAAAAAGAGCAGCATCGGCATGCTTTTCACGTCGTTTGGTAGAAATCCACGCGCGCGTTCTGCCAAAAGCACCATTTGCATGCATATCGTGTGGTTTTGCAGAAAACTGCGTCCGCATCTACCAAAAGATGCATGTGCATGCTTAACACGCGTTTTGGCACAAATCCATGTGCGGGTGCTAAAAAGAGCAGCATCGGCATGCTTTTCACGTCGTTTGGTAGAAATCCACGCGCGCGTTCTGCCAAAAGCACCATTTGCATGCATATCGTGTGGTTTTGCAGAAAACTGCGTCCGCGTCTACCAAAAGATGCATGTGCATGCTTAAAACGCGTTTTGGCACAAATCCATGTGCGGGTGCTAAAAGAGCAGCATCGGCATGCTTTTCACGTCGTTTGGTATAAATCCACGTGCGCGTTCTGCCAAAAGCACCATTTGCATGCATATCGTGTGGTTTTGCACAAAACTGCGTCCGCGTCTACCAAAAGATGCCTGTGCATGCTTAAAACGCGTTTTGGCACAAATCCATGTGCGGGTGCTAAAAAGAGCAGCATCGGCATGCTTTTCACGTCGTTTGGTAGAAATCCACGTGCGCGTTCTGCCAAAAGCACCATTTGCATGCATATCGTGTGGTTTTGCAGAAAACTGCGTCCGCGTCTACCAAAAGATGCGTGTGCATGCTTAAAACGCGTTTTGGCACAAATCCATGTGCGGGTGCTAAAAAGAGCAGCATCGGCATGCTTTTCACGTCGTTTGGTAGAAATCCACGTGCGCGTTCTGCCAAAAGCACCATTTGCATGCATATCGTCTGGTTTTGCACAAAACTCGTCCGCGTCTACAAAAGATGCATGTGCATGCTTAAAACGCGTTTTGGCACAAATCCATGTGCGGGTGCTAAAAAGAGCAGCATCGGCATGCATTTCACGTCGTTTGGTAGAAATCCACGTGCGCGTTCTGCCAAAAGCACCATTTGCATGCATATCGTGTGGTTTTGCAGAAAAGTGTGTCCGCGTCTACCAAAAGATGCATGTGCATGCTTAAAACGCGTTTTGCACAAATCCATGTGCGGGTGCTAAAAAGAGCAGCATCGGCATGCTTTTCACGTCGTTTGGTAGAAATCCACGTGCGCGTTCTGCCAAAAGCACCATTTGCATGCATATCGTGTGGTTTTGCAGAAAACTGCGTCTGTCTCTACCAAAAGATGCATGTGCATGCTTAAAACGCGTTTTGACACAAATCCATGTGCGGGTGCTAAAAGAGCAGCATCGGCATGCTTTTCACGTCGTTTGGTATAAATCCACGTGCGCGTTCTGCCAAAAGCACCATTTGCATGCATATCGTGTGGTTTTGCACAAAACTGCGTCCGCGTCTACCAAAAGATGCCTGTGCATGCTTAAAACGCGTTTTGGCACAAATCCATGTGCGGGTGCTAAAAAGAGCAGCATCGGCATGCTTTTCACGTCGTTTGGTAGAAATCCACGTGCGCGTTCTGCCAAAAGCACCATTTGCATGCATATCGTGTGGTTTTGCAGAAAACTGCGTCCGCGTGTACCAAAAGATGCATGTGCATGCTTAACACGCGTTTATGTACAAATCCATGTGCGGGTGCTAAAAAGAGCAGCATCGGCATGCTTTTCACGTCGTTTGGTAGAAATCCACGTGCGCGTTCTGCCAAAAGCACCATTTGCATGCATATCATGTGGTTTTGCAGAAAACTGCGTCCGCGTCTACCAAAAGATGCATGTGCATGCATAAAACGCGTTTTGGCACAAATCCATGTGCAGGTGCTAAAAAGAGCAGCATCGGCGTGCTTTTCACGTCGTTTGGTAGATATCCACGTGCGCGTTCTGCCAAAAGCACCATTTGCATGCTTATCGTGTGGTTTTGCACAAAACTGCGTCCGCGTCTACCAAAAGATGCGTGTGCATGCTTAAAACGCGTTTTGCACAAATCCATGTGCGGGTGCTAAAAAGAGCAGAATCGGCATGCTTTTCACGTCGTTTGGTAGAAATCCAGGTGCGCGTTCTGCCAAAAGCACCATTTGCATGCATATCGTGTGGTTTTGCAGAAAACTGCGTCCGCGTCTACCAAAAGATGCATGTGCATGCTTAAAACGCGTTTTGGCACAAATCCATGTGCGGGTGCTAAAAGAGCAGCATCGGCATGCTTTTCACGTCGTTTGGTATAAATCCACGTGCGCGTTCTGCCAAAAGCACCATTTACATGCATATCGTGTGGTTTTGCACAAAACTGCGTCCGCGTCTACCAAAAGATGCCTGTGCATGCTTAAAACGCGTTTTGGCACAAATCCATGTGCGGGTGCTAAAAAGAGCAGCATCGGCATGCTTTTCACGTCGTTTGGTAGAAATCCACGTGCGCGTTCTGCCAAAAGCACCATTTGCATGCATATCGTGTGGTTTTGCAGAAAACTGCGTCCGCGTCTAACAAAAGATGCATGTGCATGCTTAAAACGCGTTTTGGCACAAATCCATGTGCGGGTGCTAAAAAGAGCAGCATCGGCATGCTTTTCACGTCGTTTGGTAGAAATCCACGTGCGCGTTCTGCCAAAAGCACCATTTGCATGCATATCGTGCGGTTTTGCAGAAAACTGCGTCCGCGTCTACCAAAAGATGCATGTGCATGCTTAAAGCGCATTTTGGCACAAATCCATGTGCGGGTGCTAAAAAGAGCAGCATCGGCATGCTTTTCACGTCGTTTGGTAGAAATCCACGTGCTCGTTCTGGCAAAAGCACCATTTGCATGCATATCGTGTGGTTTTGCAGAAAACTGCGTCCGCGTCTACCAAAAGATGCCTGTGCATGCTTAAAACGCGTTTTGGCACAAATCCATGTGCGGGTGCTAAAAAGAGCAGCATCGGCATGCTTTTCACGTCGTTTGGTAGAAATCCACGTGCGCGTTCTGCCAAAATCCCCATTTGCATGCATATCGTGTGGTTTTGCAGAAAACTGCGTCCGCGTCTACCAAAAGATGCATGTGCATGCTTAAAACGCGTTTTGGCACAAATCCATGTGCGGGTGCTAAAAAAAAGAGCAGCATCGGCATGCTTTTCACGTCGTTTGGTAGAAATCCACGTGCGCGTTCTGCCAAAAGCAGCTTTGCATGCATATCGTGTGGTTTTGCAGCAAACTGCGTCCGCGTCTACCAAACGATGCATGTGCATGCTTAACACGCGTTTTGGCACAAAACCATGTGCGGGTCCTTAAAAGAGCAGCATCGGCATGCTTTTCACGTCGTTTGGTAGAAATCCACGTGCGCGTTCTGCCAAAAGCAGCATTTGCATGCATATCGTGTGGTTTTGCAGAAAACTGCGTCCGCGTCTACCAAAAGGTGCATGTGCATGCTTAAAACGCGTTTTGGCACAAATCCATGTGCGGGTGCTAAAAAGAGCAGCATCGGCATGCTTTTCACGTCGTTTGGTAGAAATCCACGTGCGCGTTCTGCCAAAAGCACCATTTGCATGCATATCGTGTGGTTTTGCAGAAAACTGCGTCCGCGTCTACCAAAAGATGCATGTGCACGCTTAACACGCGTTTGGCACAAATCCATGTGCGGGTGCTAAAAAGAGCAGCATCGGCATGCTTTTCACGTCGTTTGGTAGAAATCCACGTGCGCGTTCTGCCAAAAGCACCATTTGCATGCATATCGTGTGGTTTTGCAGAAAACTGCGTCCGCGTCTACCAAAAGATGCGTGTGCATGCTTAAAACGCGTTTTGGCACAAATCTATGTGCGGGTGCTAAAAAGAGCAGCATCGGCATGCTTTTCACGTCGTTTGGTAGAAATCCACGTGCGCGTTTTGCCAAAAGCACCATTTGCATGAATATCGTGTGGTTTTGCAGAAAACTGCGTCCGCGTCTACCAAAAGATGCATGTGCATGCTTAAAACGCGTCTTGGCACAAATCCATGTGCGGGTGCTAAAAAGAGCAGCATCGGCATGCTTTTCACGTCGTTTGGTAGAAATACACGTGCGCGTTCTGCCAAAAGCACCATTTGCATGCATATCGTGTGGTTTTGCAGAAAACTGCGTCCGCGTCTACCAAAAGATGCATGTGGATGCTTAAAACGCGTTTTGGCACAAATCCATGTGCGGGTGCTAAAAAGCGCAGCATCGGCATGCTATTCACGTCGTTTGGTAGAAATCCACGTGCGCGTTCTGCCAAAAGCACCATTTGCATGCATATCGTGTGGTTTTGCAGAAAACTGCGTCCGCGTCTACCAAAAGATGCGTGTGCATGCTTAAAACGCGTTTTGGCACAAATCCATGTGCGGGTGCTAAAAAGAGCAGCATCGGCATGCTTTTCACGTCGTTTGGTAGAAATCCACGTGCGCGTTCTGCCAAAAGCACCATTTGCATGAATATCGTGTGGTTTTGCAGAAAACTGCGTCCGCGTCTACCAAAAGATGCATGTGAATGCTTAAAACGCGTTTTGGCACAAATCCATGTGCGGGAGCTAAAAAGAGCAGCATCGGCATGCTTTTCACGTCGTTTGGTAGAAATCCACGTGCGCGTTCTGCCAAAAGCACCATTTGCATGCATATCGTGTGGTTTTGCAGAAAACTGCGTCCGCGTCTAACAAAAGATGCATGTGCATGCTTAAAACGCGTTTTGGCACAAATCCATGTGCGGGTGCTAAAAAGAGCAGCATCGGCATGCTATTCACGTCGTTTGGTAGAAATCCACGTGCGCGTTCTGCCAAAAGCAGCATTTGCATGCATATCGTGTGGTTTTGCAGAAAACTGCGTCCGCGTCTACCAAAAGATGCATGTGCATGCTTAAAACGCGTTTTGGCACAAATCCATGTGCGGGTGCTAAAAAGAGCAGCATCGGCATGCTATTCACGTCGTTTGGTAGAAATCCACGTGTGCGTTCTGCCAAAAGTACCATTTGCATGCATATCGGGTGGTTTTGCAGAAAACTGCGTCCGCGTCTACCAAAAGATGCATGTGCATGCTTAAAACGCGTTTTCGCACAAATCCATGTGCGGGTGCTAAAAAGAGCAGCATCGGCATGCTTTTCACGTCGTTTGGTAGAAATCCACGTGCGCGTTCTGCCAAAAGCACCATTTGCATGCATATCGTGTGGTTTTGCAGAAAACTGCGTCCGCGTCTACCAAAAGATGCGTGTGCATGCTTAAAACGCGTTTTGGCACAAATCCATGTGCGGGTGCTAAAAAGAGCAGCATCGGCGTGCTTTTCACGTCGTTTGGTAGATATCCACGTGCGCGTTCTGCCAAAAGCACCATTTGCATGCATATCGTGTGGTTTTGCAGAAAACTGCGTCCGCGTCTACCAAAAGATGCATGTGCATGCTTAAAGCGCGTTTTGGCACAAATCCATGTGCGGGTGCTAAAAAGAGCAGCATCGGCATGCTTTTCACGTCGTTTGGTAGAAATCCACGTGCTCGTTCTGCCAAAAGCACCACTTGCATGCATATCGTGTGGTTTTGCAGAAAACTGCGTCCGCGTCTACCAAAAGATGCCTGCGCATGCTTAAAACGCGTTTTGGCACAAATCCATGTGCGGGTGCTAAAAAGAGCAGCATCGGCATGATTTTCACGTCGTTTGGTAGAAATCCACGTGCGCGTTCTGCCAAAAGCACCATTTGCATGCATATCGTGTGGTTTTGCAGAAAACTGCGTCCGCGTCTAACAAAAGATGCATGTGCATGCTTAAAACGCGTTTTGGCACAAATCCATGTGCGGGTGCTAAAAAGAGCAGCATCGGCATGCTTTTCACGTCGTTTGGTAGAAATCCACGCGCGCGTTCTGCCAAAAGCACCATTTGCATGCATATCGTGTGGTTTTGCAGAAAACTGCGTCCGCATGTACCAAAAGATGCATGTGCATGCTTAACACGCGTTTTGGCACAAATCCATGTGCGGGTGCTAAAAAGAGCAGCATCGGCATGCTTTTCACGTCGTTTGGTAGAAATCCACGTGCGCGTTCTGCCAAAAGCACCATTTGCATGCATATCGTGTGGTTTTGCAGAAAACTGCGTCCGCGTCTACCAAAAGATGCATGTGCATGCATAAAACGCGTTTTGGCACAAATCCATGTGCGGGTGCTAAAAAGAGCAGCATCGGCGTGCTTTTCACGTCGTTTGGTAGATATCCACGTGCGCGTTCTGCCAAAAGCACCATTTGCATGCTTATCGTGTGGTTTTGCACAAAACTGCGTCCGCGTCTACCAAAAGATGCGTGTGCATGCTTAAAACGCGTTTTGCACAAATCCATGTGCGGGTGCTAAAAAGAGCAGAATCGGCATGCTTTTCACGTCGTTTGGTAGAAATCCAGGTGCGCGTTCTGCCAAAAGCACCATTTGCATGCATATCGTGTGGTTTTGCAGAAAACTGCGTCCGCGTCTACCAAAAGATGCATGTGCATGCTTAAAACGCGTTTTGGCACAAATCCATGTGCGGGTGCTAAAAGAGCAGCATCGGCATGCTTTTCACGTCGTTTGGTATAAATCCACGTGCGCGTTCTGCCAAAAGCACCATTTTCATGCATATCGTGTGGTTTTGCACAAAACTGCGTCCGCGTCTACCAAAAGATGCCTGTGCATGCTTAAAACGCGTTTTGGCACAAATCCATGTGCGGGTGCTAAAAAGAGCAGCATCGGCATGCTTTTCACGTCGTTTGGTAGAAATCCACGTGCGCGTTCTGCCAAAAGCACCATTTGCATGCATATCGTGTGGTTTTGCAGAAAACTGCGTCCGCATCTACCAAAAGATGCATGTGCATGCTTAACACGCGTTTTGGCACAAATCCATGTGCGGGTGCTAAAAAGAGCAGCATCGGCATGCTTTTCACGTCGTTTGGTAGAAATCCACGTGCGCGTTCTGCCAAAAGCACCATTTGCATGCATATCGTGTGGTTTTGCAGAAAACTGCGTCCGCGTCTACCAAAAGATGCATGTGCATGCATAAAACGCGTTTTGGCACAAATCCATGTGCGGGTGCTAAAAAGAGCAGCATCGGCGTGCTTTTCACGTCGTTTGGTAGATATCCACGTGCGCGTTCTGCCAAAAGCACCATTTGCATGCTTATCGTGTGGTTTTGCACAAAACTGCGTCCGCGTCTACCAAAAGATGCGTGTGCATGCTTAAAACGCGTTTTGCACAAATCTATGTGCGGGTGCTAAAAAGAGCAGAATCGGCATGCTTTTCACGTCGTTTGGTAGAAATCCAGGTGCGCGTTCTGCCAAAAGCACCATTTGCATGCATATCGTGTGGTTTTGCAGAAAACTGCGTCCGCGTCTACCAAAAGATGCATGTGCATGCTTAAAACGCGTTTTGGCACAAATCCATGTGCGGGTGCTAAAAGAGCAGCATCGGCATGCTTTTCACGTCGTTTGGTATATATCCACGTGCGCGTTCTGCCAAAAGCACCATTTACATGCATATCGTGTGGTTTTGCACAAAACTGCGTCCGCGTCTACCAAAAGATGCCTGTGCATGCTTAAAACGCGTTTTGGCACAAATCCATGTGCGGGTGCTAAAAAGAGCAGCATCGGCATGCTTTTCACGTCGTTTGGTAGAAATCCACGTGCGCGTTCTGCCAAAAGCACCATTTGCATGCATATCGTGTGGTTTTGCAGAAAACTGCGTCCGCGTCTAACAAAAGATGCATGTGCATGCTTAAAACGCGTTTTGGCACAAATCCATGTGCGGGTGCTAAAAAGAGCAGCATCGGCATGCTTTTCACGTCGTTTGGTAGAAATCCACGTGCGCGTTCTGCCAAAAGCACCATTTGCATGCATATCGTGTGGTTTTGCAGAAAACTGCGTCCACGTCTACCAAAAGATGCATGTGCATGCTTAACACGCGTTTTGGCACAAATCCATGTGCGGGTGCTAAAAAGAGCAGCATCGGCATGCTTTTCACGTCGTTTGGTAGAAATCCACGTGCGCGTTCTGCCAAAAGCACCATTTGCATGCATATCGTGTGGTTTTGCAGAAAACTGCGTCCGCGTCTACCAAAAGATGCATGTGCATGCTTAAAACGCGTTTTGGCACAAATCCATGTGCGGGTGCTAAAAAGAGCAGCATCGGCGTGCTTTTCACGTCGTTTGGTAGATATCCACGTGCGCGTTCTGCCAAAAGCACCATTTGCATGCATATCGTGTGGTTTTGCAGAAAACTGCGTCCGCGTCTACCAAAAGATGCGTGTGCATGCTTAAAACGCGTTTTGGCACAAATCCATGTGCGGGTGCTAAAAAGAGCAGCATCGGCATGCTATTCACGTCGTTTGGTAGAAATCCACGTGCGCGTTCTGCCAAAAGCCCCATTTGCATGCATATCGTGCGGTTTTGCAGAAAACTGCGTCCGCGTCTACCAAAAGATGCATGTGCATGCTTAAAGCGCATTTTGGCACAAATCCATGTGCGGGTGCTAAAAAGAGCAGCATCGGCGTGCTTTTCACGTCGTTTGGTAGATATCCACGTGCGCGTTCTGCCAAAAGCACCATTTGCATGCATATCGTGTGGTTTTGCAGAAAACTGCGTCCGCGTCTACCAAAAGATGCGTGTGCATGCTTAAAACGCGTTTTGGCACAAATCCATGTGCGGGTGCTAAAAAGAGCAGCATCGGCATGCTATTCACGTCGTTTGGTAGAAATCCACGTGCGCGTTCTGCCAAAAGCCCCATTTGCATGCATATCGTGCGGTTTTGCAGAAAACTGCGTCCGCGTCTACCAAAAGATGCATGTGCATGCTTAAAGCGCATTTTGGCACAAATCCATGTGCGGGTGCTAAAAAGAGCAGCATCGGCATGCTTTTCACGTCGTTTGGTAGAAATCCACGTGCTCGTTCTGCAAAAGCACCATTTGCATGCATATCGTGTGGTTTTGCAGAAAACTGCGTCCGCGTCTACCAAAAGATGCCTGTGCATGCTTAAAACGCGTTCTGGCACAAATCCATGTGCGGGTGCTAAAAAGAGCAGCATCGGCATGCTTTTCACGTCGTTTGGTAGAAATCCACGTGCGCGTTCTGCCAAAATCCCCATTTGCATGCATATCGTGTGGTTTTGCAGAAAACTGCGTCCGCGTCTACCAAAAGATGCATGTGCATGCTTAAAACGCGTTTTTGGCACAAATCCATGTGCGGGTGCTAAAACAAGAGCAGCATCGGCATGCTTTTCACGTCGTTTGGTAGAAATCCACGTGCGCGTTCTGCCAAAAGCAGCATTTGCATGCATATCGTGTGGTTTTGCAGCAAACTGCGTCCGCGTCTACCAAACGATGCATGTGCATGCTTAACACGCGTTTTGGCACAAAACCATGTACGGGTCCTTAAAAGAGCAGCATCGGCATGCTTTTCACGTCGTTTGGTAGAAATCCACGTGCGCGTTCTGCCAAAAGCAGCATTTGCATGCATATCGTGTGGTTTTGCAGAAAACTGCGTCCGCGTCTACCAAAAGGTGCATGTGCATGCTTAAAACGCGTTTTGGCACAAATCCATGTGCGGGTGCTAAAAAGAGCAGCATCGGCATGCTTTTCACGTCGTTTGGTAGAAATCCACGTGCGCGTTCTGCCAAAAGCACCATTTGCATGCATATCGTGTGGTTTTGCAGAAAACTGCGTCCGCGTCTACCAAAAGATGCATGTGCACGCTTAACACGCGTTTTGGCACAAATCCATGTGCGGGTGCTAAAAAGAGCAGCATCGGCATGCTTTTCACGTCGTTTGGTAGAAATCCACGTGCGCGTTCTGCCAAAAGCACCATTTGCATGCATATCGTGTGGTTTTGCAGAAAACTGCGTCCGCGTCTACCAAAAGATGCGTGTGCATGCTTAAAACGCGTTTTGGCACAAATCCATGTGCGGGTGCTAAAAAGAGCAGCATCGGCATGCTTTTCACGTCGTTTGGTAGAAATCCACGTGCGCGTTTTGCCAAAAGCACCATTTGCATGAATATCGTGTGGTTTTGCAGAAAACTGCGTCCGCGTCTACCAAAAGATGCATGTGCATGCTTAAAACGCGTTTTGGCACAAATCCATGTGCGGGTGCTAAAAAGAGCAGCATCGGCATGCTTTTCACGTCGTTTGGTAGAAATCCACGTGCGCGTTCTGCCAAAAGCACCATTTGCATGCATATCGTGTGGTTTTGCAGAAAACTGCGTCCGCGTCTACCAAAAGATGCATGTGGATGCTTAAAACGCGTTTTGGCACAAATCCATGTGCGGGTGCTAAAAAGCGCAGCATCGGCATGCTATTCACGTCGTTTGGTAGAAATCCACGTGCGCGTTCTGCCAAAAGCACCATTTGCATGCATATCGTGTGGTTTTGCAGAAAACTGCGTCCGCGTCTACCAAAAGATGCAGTGTGCATGCTTAAAACGCGTTTTGGCACAAATCCATGTGCGGGTGCTAAAAAGAGCAGCATCGGCATGCTTTCACGTCGTTTGGTAGAAATCCACGTGCGCGTTTTGCCAAAAGCACCATTTGCATGAATATCGTGTGGTTTTGCAGAAAACTGCGTCCGCGTCTACCAAAAGATGCATGTGCATGCTTAAAACGCGTTTTGGCACAAATCCATGTGCGGGAGCTAAAAAGAGCAGCATCGGCATGCTTTTCACGTCGTTTGGTAGAAATCCACGTGCGCGTTCTGCCAAAAGCACCATTTGCATGCATATCGTGTGGTTTTGCAGAAAACTGCGTCCGCGTCTAACAAAAGATGCATGTGCATGCTTAAAACGCGTTTTGGCACAAATCCATGTGCGGGTGCTAAAAAGAGCAGCATCGGCATGCTATTCACGTCGTTTGGTAGAAATCCACGTGCGCGTTCTGCCAAAAGCAGCATTTGCATGCATATCGTGTGGTTTTGCAGAAAACTGCGTCCGCGTCTACCAAAACATGCATGTGCATGCTTAAAACGCGTTTTGGCACAAATCCATGTGCGGGTGCTAAAAAGAGCAGCATCGGCATGCTTTTCACGTCGTTTGGTAGAAATCCACGTGTGCGTTCTGCCAAAAGTACCATTTGCATGCATATCGGGTGGTTTTGCAGAAAACTGCGTCCGCGTCTACCAAAAGATGCCTGTGCATGCTTAAAACGCGTTTTGGCAGAAATCCATGTGCGGGTGCTAAAAAGAGCAGCATCGGCATGCTTTTCACGTCGTTTGGTAGAAATCCACGTGCGCGTTTTGCCAAAAGCACCATTTGCATGAATATCGTGTGGTTTTGCAGAAAACTGCGTCCGCGTCTACCAAAAGATGCATGTGCATGCTTAAAACGCGTTTTGGCACAAATCCATGTGCGGGTGCTAAAAAGAGCAGCATCGGCATGCTTTTCACGTCGTTTGGTAGAAATCCACGTGCGCGTTCTGCCAAAAGCACCATTTGCATGCATATCGTGTGGTTTTGCAGAAAACTGCGTCCGCGTCTACCAAAAGATGCATGTGGATGCTTAAAACGCGTTTTGGCACAAATCCATGTGCGGGTGCTAAAAGCGCAGCATCGGCATGCTATTCACGTCGTTTGGTAGAAATCCACGTGCGCGTTCTGCCAAAAGCACCATTTGCATGCATATCGTGTGGTTTTGCAGAAAACTGCGTCCGCGTCTACCAAAAGATGCGTGTGCATGCTTAAAACGCGTTTTGGCACAAATCCATGTGCGGGTGCTAAAAAGAGCAGCATCGGCATGCTTTTCACGTCGTTTGGTAGAAATCCACGTGCGCGTTTTGCCAAAAGCACCATTTGCATGAATATCGTGTGGTTTTGCAGAAAACTGCGTCCGCGTCTACCAAAAGATGCATGTGCATGCTTAAAACGCGTTTTGCACAAATCCATGTGCGGGAGCTAAAAAGAGCAGCATCGGCATGCTTTTCACGTCGTTTGGTAGAAATCCACACGCGCGTTCTGCCAAAAGCACCATTTGCATGCATATCGTGTGGTTTTGCAGAAAACTGCGTCCGCGTCTACCAAAAGATGCATGTGCATGCTTAAAACGCGTTTTGGCACAAATCCATGTGCGGGTGCTAAAAAGAGCAGCATCGGCATGCTTTTCACGTCGTTTGGTAGAAATCCACGCGCGCGTTCTGCCAAAAGCACCATTTGCATGCATATCGTGTGGTTTTGCAGAAAACTGCGTCCGCGTCTACCAAAAGATGCATGTGCATGCTTAAAACGCGTTTTGGCACAAATCCATGTGCGGTGCTAAAAAGAGCAGCATCGGCATGCTTTTCACGTCGTTTGGTAGAAATCCACGCGCGCGTTCTGCCAAAAGCACCATTTGCATGCATATCGTGTGGTTTTGCAGAAAACTGCGTCCGCGTCTACCAAAAGATGCATGTGCATGCTTAAAACGCGTTTTGGCACAAATCCATGTGCGGGTGCTAAAAAGAGCAGCATCGGCATGCTTTTCACGTCGTTTGGTAGAAATCCACGCGCGCGTTCTGCCAAAAGCACCATTTGCATGCATATCGTGTGGTTTTGCAGAAAACTGCGTCCGCGTCTACCAAAAGATGCATGTGCATGCTTAAAACGCGTTTGGCACAAATCCATGTGCGGGTGCTAAAAAGAGCAGCATCGGCATGCTTTTCACGTCGTTTGGTAGAAATCCACGCGCGCGTTCTGCCAAAAGCACCATTTGCATGCATATCGTGTGGTTTTGCAGAAAACTGCGTCCGCGTCTACCAAAAGATGCATGCGCATGCTTAAAACGCGTTTTGGCACAAATCCATGTGCGGGTGCTAAAAAGAGCAGCATCGGCATGCTTTTCACGTCGTTTGGTAGAAATCCACGTGCGCGTTCTGCCAAAAGCACCATTTGCATGCATATCGTGTGGTTTTGCAGAAAACTGCGTCCGCGTCTACCAAAAGATGCATGTGCATGCTTAAAACGCGTTTTGGCACAAATCCATGTGCGGGTGCTAAAAAGAGCAGCATCGGCATGCTTTTCACGTCGTTTGGTAGAAATCCACGCGCGCGTTCTGCCAAAAGCACCATTTGCATGCATATCGTGTGGTTTTGCAGAAAACTGCGTCCGCGTCTACCAAAAGATGCATGTGCATGCTTAAAACGCGTTTTGGCACAAATCCATGTGCGGGTGCTAAAAAGAGCAGCATCGGCATGCTTTTCACGTCGTTTGGTAGAAATCCACGTGCGCGTTCTGCCAAAAGCACCATTTGCATGCATATCGTGTGGTTTTGCAGAAAACTGCGTCCGCGTCTACCAAAAGATGCATGCGCATGCTTAAAACGCGTTTTGGCACAAATCCATGTGCGGGTGCTAAAAAGAGCAGCATCGGCATGCTTTTCACGTCGTTTGGTAGAAATCCACGTGCGCGTTCTGCCAAAGCACCATTTGCATGCATATCGTGTGGTTTTGCAGAAAACTGCGTCCGCGTCTACCAAAAGATGCATGTGCATGCTTAAAACGCGTTTGGCACAAATCCATGTGCGGGTGCTAAAAAGAGCAGCATCGGCATGCTTTTCACGTCGTTTGGTAGAAATCCACGCGCGCGTTCTGCCAAAAGCACCATTTGCATGCATATCGTGTGGTTTTGCAGAAAACTGCGTCCGCGTCTACAAAAGATGCGTGCGCATGCTTAAAACGCGTTTTGGCACAAATCCATGTGCGGGTGCTAAAAAGAGCAGCATCGGCATGCTTTTCACGTCGTTTGGTAGAAATCCACGTGCGCGTTCTGCCAAAAGCACCATTGTGCATGCATATCGTGTGGTTTTGCAGAAAACTGCGTCCGCGTCTACCAAAAGATGCATGTGCATGCTTAAAACGCGTTTTGGCACAAATCCATGTGCGGGTGCTAAAAAGAGCAGCATCGGCATGCTTTTCACGTCGTTTGGTAGAAATCCACGTGCGCGTTCTGCCAAAAGCACCATTTGCATGCATATCGTGTGGTTTTGCAGAAAACTGCGTCCGCGTCTACCAAAAGATGCATGTGCATGCTTAAAACGCGTTTTGGCACAAATCCATGTGCGGGTGCTAAAAAGAGCAGCATCGGCATGCCTTTCACGTCGTTTGGTAGAAATCCACGTGCGCGTTCTGCCAAAAGCACCATTTGCATGCATATCGTGTGGTTTTGCAGAAAACTGCGTCCGCGTCTACCAAAAGATGCGTGTGCATGCTCAAAACAGCGTTTAGGCACAAATCCATGTGCGGGTGCTAAAAAGAGCAGCATCGGCATGCTTTTCACGTCGTTTGGTAGAAATCCACGTGCGCGTTCTGCCAAAAGCACCATTTGCATGCATATCGTGTGGTTTTGCAGAAAACTGCGTCCGCGTCTACCAAAAGATGCATGTGCATGCTTAAAACGCGTTTTGGCACAAATCCATGTGCGGGTGCTAAAAAGAGCAGCATCGGCATGCTTTTCACGTCGTTTGGTAGAAATCCACGCGCGCGTTCTGCCAAAAGCACCATTTGCATGCATATCGTGTGGTTTTGCAGAAAACTGCGTCCGCGTCTACCAAAAGATGCATGCGCATGCTTAAAACGCGTTTTGGCACAAATCCATGTGCGGGTGCTAAAAAGAGCAGCATCAGGCATGCTTTTCACGTCGTTTGGTAGAAATCCACATGCGCGTTCTGCCAAAAGCACCATTTGCATGCATATCGTGTGGTTTTGCAGAAAACTGCGTCCGCGTCTACCAAAAGATGCATGTGCATGCTTAAAACGCGTTTTGGCACAAATCCATGTGCGGGTGCTAAAAAGAGCAGCATCGGCATGCTTTTCACGTCGTTTGGTAGAAATCCACGCGCGCGTTCTGCCAAAAGCACCATTTGCATGCATATCGTGTGGTTTTGCAGAAAACTGCGTCCGCGTCTACCAAAAGATGCGTGCGCATGCTTTAAAACGCGTTTTGGCACAAATCCATGTGCGGGTGCTAAAAAGAGCAGCATCGGCATGCTTTTCACGTCGTTTGGTAGAAATCCACGTGCGCGTTCTGCCAAAAGCACCATTTGCATGCATATCGTGTGGTTTAGCAGAAAACTGCGTCCGCGTCTACCAAAAGATGCCTGTGCATGCTTAAAACGCGTTTTGGCACAAATCCATGTGCGGGTGCTAAAAAGAGCAGCATCGGCATGCTTTTCACGTCGTTTGGTAGAAATCCACGGCGCGTTCTGCCAAAAGCACCATTTGCATGCATATCGTGTGGTTTTGCAGAAAACTGCGTCCGCGTCTACCAAAAGATGCATGCGCATGCTTAAAACGCGTTTTGGCACAAATCCATGTGCGGGTGCTAAAAAGAGCAGCATCGGCATGCTTTTCACGTCGTTTGGTAGAAATCCACGCGCGCGTTCTGCCAAAAGCACCATTTGCATGCATATCGTGTGGTTTTGCAGAAAACTGCGTCCGGTCTACCAAAAGATGCATGTGCATGCTTAAAACGCGTTTTGGCACAAATCCATGTGCGGGTGCTAAAAAGAGCAGCATCGGCATGCTTTTCACGTCGTTTGGTAGAAATCCAGGCGCGCGTTCTGCCAAAAGCACCATTTGCATGCATATCGTGTGGTTTTGCAGAAAACTGCGTCCGCGTCTACCAAAAGATGCATGTGCATGCTTAAAACGCGTTTTGGCACAAATCCATGTGCGGGTGCTAAAAAGAGCAGCATCGGCATGCTTTTCACGTCGTTTGGTAGAAATCCACGGCGCGTTCTGCCAAAAGCACCATTTGCATGCATATCGTGTGGTTTAGCAGAAAACTGCGTCCGCGTCTACCAAAAGATGCATGTGCATGCTTAAAACGCGTTTTGGCACAAATCCATGTGCGGGTGCTAAAAAGAGCAGCATCGGCATGCTTTTCACGTCGTTTGGTAGAAATCCACGTCCACGTGCGCGTTCTGCCAAAAGCACCATTTGCATGCATATCGTGTGGTTTGCAGAAACCTGCGATCCGCGTCTACCAAAAGATGCATGTGCATGCTTAAACGCGTTTTGGCACAAATCCATGTGCGGGTGCTAAAAAGAGCAGCATCGGCATGCTTTTCACGTCGTTTGGTAGAAATCCACGTGCGCGTTCTGCCAAAAGCACCATTTGCATGCATATCGTGTGGTTTTTCAGAAACTGCGTCCGCGTCTACCAAAAGATGCATGTGCATGCTTAAAACGCGTTTTGGCACAAATCCATGTGCGGGTGCTAAAAAGAGCAGCATCGGCATGCTTTTCACGTCGTTTGGTAGAAATCCACGTGCGCGTTCTGCCAAAAGCACATTTGCATGCATATCGTGTGGTTTTGCAGAAAACTGCGTCCGCGTCTACCAAAAGATGCATGTGCATGCTTAAAAACGCGTTTGGGCACAAATCCATGTGCGGGTGCTAAAAAGAGCAGCATCGGCATGCTTTTCACGTCGTTTGGTAGAAATCCACGTTCGCGTTCTGCCAAAAGCACCATTTGCATGCATATCGTGTGATTTTGCAGAAATCTGCGTCCGCGTCTACCAAAAGATGCATGTGCATGCTTAAAACGCGTTTTGTCACAAATCCATGTGTGGGTGCTAAAAAGAGCAGCATCGGCATGCTTTTCACTTCGTTTGGTAGAAATCCACGTGCGCGTTCTGCCAAAAGCACCATTTGCGTGCATATCGTGTGGTTTTCCAGAAAACTGCGTCCGCGTCTACCAAAAGATGCATGTGCATGCTTAAAACGCGTTTTGGCACAAATCCATGTGCGGGTGCTAAAAGAGCAGCATCGGCATGGTTTTTCACGTCGTTGGTAGAAATCCACGTGCGCGTTCTGCAAAAAGCACCATTTGCATGTATATCGTGTGGTTTTGCAG
The DNA here is from genome assembly GCF_050947875.1 of Dermacentor variabilis. Classification (NCBI taxonomy): domain Eukaryota; kingdom Metazoa; phylum Arthropoda; class Arachnida; order Ixodida; family Ixodidae; genus Dermacentor; species Dermacentor variabilis. The sequence goes on along the minus strand of NW_027460294.1, from coordinate 33,238 downwards.
AAACTGCGTCCGCGTCTACCAAAAGATGCATGTGCATGCTTAAAACGCGTTTTGGCACAAATCCATGTGCGGGTGCTAAAAAGAGCAGCATCGGCATGGTTTTCACGTCCGTTTGGTAGAAATCCACGTGCGCGTTCTGCCAAAAGCACCATTTGCATGTATATCGTGTGGTTTTGCAGAAAACTGCGTCCGAGTCTACCAAAAGTATGCATGTGCATGCTTCAAAACGCGTTTTGGCACAAATCCATGTGCGGGTGCTAAAATAGCAGCATCGGCATGCTTTTCACGCCGTTTGGTAGAAATCCACGTGGGCACGTTCTGCAAAAGCACCATTTGCATGCATATCGTGTGGTTTTGCAGAAAACTGCGTCCGCGTCTACCAAAAGATGCATGTGCATGCTTAAGCGCGTTTTGGCACAAATCCATGTGCGGGTGCTGAAAAGAGCAGCATCGCATGCTTTTCCTTTCGTTTGGTAGAATCCACGTGCGCGTTCTGCCAAAAGCACCGTTTTGCATGCATATCGTGTGGTTTTGCAGAAAACTGCGTCCGCGTCTACCAAAAGATGCATGTGCATGCTTAAAAACCGTTTTGGCACAAATCCATGTGCGGGTGCTAAAAAAAGCAGCATCGGCATGCGTTTCACGTCGTTTGGTAGAAATCCACGTGCGCGTTCTGCAAAAGCACCATTTGCATGCATATCGTGTGGTTTGCAGAAAACTGCGTCCGCGTCTACCAAAAGATGCATGTGCATGCTTAAAACGCGTTTTGCACAAATCCTTGTGCGGGTGCTAAAAGAGCAGCATCGCATGCTTTTCACGTCGTTTGTAGAAATCCACGTGCGTTCTGCCAAAAGCACCATTTGCATGCATATCGTGTGGTTTTGCAGAAAACTGCGTCCGCGTCTACCAAAAGATGCATGTGCATGCTTAAAACGCGTTTTGGCACAAATCCTTGTGCGGGTGCTAAAAAGAGCAGCATCGGCATGCTTTTCACGTCGTTTGGTAGAAATCCACGTGCGCGTTCTGCCAAAACCACCGTTTGCATGCATATCGTGTGGTTTTGCAGAAAACTGCGTCCGCGTCTACCAAAAGATGCATGTGCATGCTTAAAACCCGTTTTGGCACAAATCCATGTGCGGGTGCTAAAAAAAGCAGCATCGGCATGCGTTTCACGTCGTTTGGTAGAAATCCACGTGCGCGTTCTGCCAAAAGCACCATTTGCATGCATATCGTGTGGTTTTGCAGAAACTGCGTCCGCGTCTACCAAAAGATGCATGTGCATGCTTAAAACGCGTTTTGGCACAAATCCATGTGCGGGTGCTAAAAAGAGCAGCATCGGCATGCTTTTCACGTCGTTTGGTAGAAATCCACGTTCGCGTTCTGCCAAAAGCACATTTGCATGCATATCGTGTGATTTTGCAGAAAACTGCGTCCGCGTCTACCAAAAGATGCATGTGCATGCTTTAAACGCGTTTTTGTCACAAATCCATGTGTGGGTGCTAAAAAGAGCAGCATCGGCATGCTTTTCACTTTGTTTGGTAGAAATCCACGTGCGCGTTCTGCCAAAAGCACCATTTGCGTGCATATCGTGTGGTTTTCCAGAAAACTGCGTCCGCGTCTACCAAAAGATGCATGTGCATGTTTAAAACGCGTTTTGGCACAAATCCATGTGCGGGTGCTAAAAAGAGCAGCATCGGCATGGTTTTCAACGTCGTTTGGTAGAAATCCACGTGCGCGTTCTGCCAAAAGCACCATTTGCATGTATATCGTGTGGTTTGCAGAAACTGCGTCGAGTCTAACAAAAGATGCATGTGCATGCTTAAAACGCGTTTTGGCACAAATCCATGTGCGGGTGCTAAAAATAGCAGCATCGGCATGCTTTTCAACGCCGTTTGGTAGAAATCCACGTGCACGTTCTGCCAAAAGCACCATTTGCATGCATATCGTGTGGTTTGCAGAAAACTGCGTCCGCGTCTACCAAAAGATGCATGTGCATGCTTAAAGCGCGTTTTGGCACAAATCCATGTGCGGGTGCTGAAAGAGCAGCATCGGCATGCTTTTCATTTCGTTTGGTAGAAATCCACGTGCGCGTTCTGCCAAAAGCACCGTTTGCATGCATATCGTGTGGTTTTGCAGAAAACTGCGTCCGCGTCTACCAAAAGATGCATGTGCATGCTTAAAACCCGTTTTGGCACAAATCCATGTGCGGGTGCTAAAAAAAAGCAGCATCGGCATGCGTTTCACGTCGTTTGGTAGAAATCCACGTGCGCGTTCTGCAAAAGCACCATTTGCATGCATATCGTGTGGTTTTGCAGAAAACTGCGTCCGCGTCTACCAAAGATGCATGTGCATGCTTAAAACGCGTTTTGGCACAAATCCTTGTGCGGGTGCTAAAAGAGCAGCATCGGCATGCTTTTCACGTCGTTTGGTAGAAATCCACGTGCGCGTTCTGCCAAAAGCACCACTTGCATGCATATCGTGTGGTTTTGCAGAAAACTGCGTCCGCGTCTACCAAAAGATGCATGTGCATGCTTAAAACGCGTTTTGGCACAAATCCTTGTGCGGGTGCTAAAAAGAGCAGCATCGGCATGCTTTTCACGTCGTTTGGTAGAAATCCACGTGCGCGTTCTGCCAAAAGCACCGTTTGCATGCATATCGTGTGGTTTTGCAGAAAACTGCGTCCGCGTCTACCAAAAGATGCATGTGCATGCTTAAAACCCGTTTTGGCACAAATCCATGTGCGGGTGCTAAAAAAAGCAGCATCGGCATGCGTTTCACGTCGTTTGGTAGAAATCCACGTGCGCGTTCTGCCAAAAGCACCACTTGCATGCATATCGTGTGGTTTTGTAGAAAACTGCGTCCGCGTCTACCAAAAGATGCATGTGCATGCTTAAAACGCGTTTTGGCACAAATCCTTGTGCGGGTGCTAAAAGAGCAGCATCGGCATGCTTTTCACGTCGTTTGGTAGAAATCCACGCGCGCGTTCTGCCAAAAGCACAATTTGCATGCATATCGTGTGGTTTTGCAGAAAACTGCGTCCGCGTCTACTAAAAGATGCATGTGCATGCTTAAAATGCGTTTTGGCACAAATCCATTTGCGGGTGCTTAAAAGAGCAGCATCGGCATGCTTTTCACGTCGTTTGGTAGAAATCCACGTGCGCGTTCTGCCAAAAGCACCATTTGCATGCATATCGTGTGGTTTTGCAGAAAACTGCGTCCGCGTCTACCAAAAGATGCATGTGCATGTTTAAAACGCGTTTTGGCACAAATCCCATGTGCGGGTGCTAGAAAGAGCAGCATCGGCATGCTTTTCACGTCGTTTGGTAGAAATCCACGTGCGCGTTCTGCCAAAAGCACCATTTGCATGCATATCGTGTGGTTTTGCAGAAACCTGCGTCCGCGTCTACCCAAAAGATGCATGTGCATGATTAAAATGCGTTTTGGCACAAATCCATGTGCGGGTGCTAAAAAGAGCAGCATCGGCATGCTTTTCACGTCGTTTGGTAGAAATCCACGTGCGCGTCAGCAAAAGCACCATTTGCATGCATATCGTGTGTTTTGCAGAAAACTGCGTCCGCGTCTACCAAAAGATGCATGTGCATGCTTAAAAACGCGTTTTGGCACAAATTCATGTGCGGGTGCTAAAAGAGCAGCATCGGCATGCTTTTCACGTCGTTTGGTAGAAATCCACGTGCGCATTCTGCCAAAAGCACCATTTGCATGCATATCGTGTGGTTTTGCAGAAAACTGCGTCCGCGTCTACCAAAAGATGCATGTGCATGCTTAAAACGCGTTTTGGCACAAATCCATGTGCGGGTGCTCAAAAGAGCAGCATCGGCATGCTTTTCACGTCGTTTGGTAGAAATCCACGTCGCGTTCTGCCAAAAGCACCATTTGCATGCATATCGTGTGGGTTTGCAGAAAACTGCGTCCGCGTCTACCAAAGATGCATGTGCATGCTTAAAACGCGTTTTGTCACAAATCCATGTGTGGGTGCTAAAAAGAGTAGCATCGGCATGCTTTTCACTTCGTTTGGTAGAAATCCACGTGCGTGTTCTGCCAAAAGCACCATTTGCGTGCATATCGTGTTGTTTTCCAGAAAACTGCGTCCGCGTCTACCAAAAGATGCATGTGCATGCTTAAAACGCGTTTTGGCACAAATCCATGTGCGGGTGCTAAAAAGAGCAGCATCGGCATGCTTTTCAACGTCGTTGGTAGAAAATCCACGTGCGCGTTCTGCCAAAAGCACCATTTGCATGCATATCGGTGTGGTTTTGCAGAAAACTGCGTCCGCGTCTACCAAAAGATGCATGTGCATGCTTAAAACGCGTTTTGGCACAAATCCATGTGCGGGTGCTAAAAAGAGCAGCATCGGCATGCTTTTCCACGCCGTTTGGTAGAAATCCACGTGCACGTTCTGCCAAAAGCACCTTTGCATGCATATCGTGTGGTTTTGCAGAAAACTGCGTCCGCGTCTACCAAAAGATGCATGTGCATGCTTAAAGCGCGTTTTCGCACAAATCCATGTGCGGGTGCTAAAAGAGCAGCATCGGCATGCTTTTCACTTCGTTTGGTAGAAATCCACGTGGGCGTTCTGCCAAAAGCAACCGTTTGCATGCATATCGTGTGGTTTTGCAGAAACCTGCGTCCGCGTCTACCAAAAGATGCATGTGCATGCTTAAAAACCCGTTTTGGCACAAAGTCCATGTGCGGGTGCTAAAAAAAGCAGCATCGGCATGCTTTTCACGTCGTTTGGTAGAAATCCACGTGCGCGTTCTGCCAAAAGCACCATTTGCATGCATATCGTGTGGTTTTGCAGAAAACTGCGTACGCGTCTACCAAAAGATGCATGTGCATGCTTTAAAACGCGTTTTGGCACAAAACAATGTGCGGGTGCTAAAAAGAGCAGCATCGGCATGCTTTTCACCGTCGTTTGGTAGAAATCCACGTGCGCGTTCTGCCAAAAGCACCATTTGCATGCATATCGTGTGGTTTTGCAGAAAACTGCGTCCGCGTCTACCAAAAGATGCATGTGCATGCTTAAAAGGCGTTTTGGCACAAATCCATGTGCGGGTGCTAAAAAGAGCAGCATCGGCATGCTTTTCACGTCGTTTGGTAGAAATCCACGCGTGCGTTCTGCCAAAGCACAATTTGCATGCATATCGTGTGGTTTTGCAGAAAACTGCGTCCGCGTCTACTAAAAGATGCATGTGCATGCTTAAAATGCGTTTTGGCACAAATCCATTTGCGGGTGCTAAAAAGAGCAGCATCGGCATGCTTTTCACGTCGTTTGGTAGAAATCACGTGCGCGTTCTGCCAAAGCACCATTTGCATGCTATCGTGTGGTTTTGCAGAAAACTGCGTCCGCGTCTACCAAAAGATGCATGTGCATGCTAAAAGGCGTTTTGGCACAAATCCATGTGCGGGTGCTAAAAAGAGCAGCATCGGCATGCTTTTTCCACGTCGTTTGGTAGAAATCCACGTGCGCGTTCTGCCAAAAGCACCGTTTGCATGCATATCGTGTGGTTTTGCAGAAAACTGCGTCCGCGTCTACCAAAAGATGCATGTGCATGCTTAAAACCCGTTTTGGCACAAATCCATGTGCGGGTGCTAAAAAAAGCAGCATCGGCATGCGTTTCACGTCGTTTGGTAGAAATCCACGTGCGCGTTCCTGCCAAAAGCACCATTTGCATGCATATCGTGTGGTTTTGCAGAAAACTGCGTCCGCGTCTACCAAAAGATGCATGTGCAATGCTTAAAAGGCGTTTTGGCACAAATCCATGTGCGGGTGGTAAAAAGAGCAGGCAAATCGGCATGCTTTTCACGTCGTTTGGTAGAAATCCACGCGCGCGTTCTGCCAAAAGCACAATTTGCATGCATATCGTGTGGTTTTGCAGAAAACTGCGTCCGCGTCTACTAAAAGATGCATGTGCATGCTTAAAATGCGTTTTGGCACAAATCCATTTGCGGGTGCTAAAAAGAGCAGCATCGGCATGCTTTTCACGTCGTTTGTAGAAATCCACGTGCGCGTTCTGCCAAAAGCACCATTTGCATGCATATCGTGTGGTTTTGCAGAAAACTGCGTCCGCGTCTACCAAAAGATGCATGTGCCATGTTTAAAAACCGCGTTTTGGCACAAATCCATGTGCGGATGCTAGAAAGAGCAGCATCGGCATGCCTTTTCCACGTCGTTTGGTAGAAATCCACGTGCGCGTTCTGCAAAAGCACCATTTGCATGCATATCGTGTGGTTTTGCAGAAACCTGCGTCCGCGTCTACCAAAAGATGCATGTGCATGATTAAAACGCGTTTTTGGCACAAATCCATGTGCGGGTGCTAAAAAGAGCAGCATCGGCATGCTTTTCACGTCGTTTGGTAGAAATCCACGTGCGCGTTCAGCCAAAAGCACCATTTGCATGCATATCGTGTGGTTTTGCAGAAAACTGCGTCCGCGTCTACCAAAAGATGCATGTGCATGCTTAAAACGCGTTTTGGCACAAATCCATGTTCGGGTGCTAAAAAGAGCCAGCATCGGCATGCTTTTCACGTCGTTTGGTAGAAATGCACGTGCGCGTTCTGCCAAAGCACCATTTGCATGCATATCGTGTGGTTTTGCAGAAAACTGCGTCCGCGTCTACCAAAAGATGCATGTGCATGCTTAAACGCGTTTTGGCACAAATCCATGTGCGCATGCTAAAAAGAGCAGCATCGGCATGCTTTTCACGTCGTTTGGTAGAATCCACGTTCGCGTACTGCCAAAAGCACCATTTTGCATGCATATCGTGTGGTTTTTGCAGAAAACTGCGTCCGCGTCTACCAAAAGATGCATGTGCATGCTTATAAAACGCGTTTTGTCACAAATCCATGGTGTGGGTGCTAAAAAGAGCAGCATCGGCATGCTTTTCACTTCGTTTGGTAGAAATCCACGTGCGTGTTCTGCCAAAAGCACCATTTGCGTGCATATCGTGTGGTTTTCCAGAAAACTGCGTCCGCGTCTACCAAAAGATGCATGTGCATGCTTAAAACGCGTTTTGGCACAAATCCATGTGCGGGTGCTAAAAAGAGCAGCATCGCATGCTTTTCACGTCGTTTGGTAGAAATCCACGGTGCGCGTTCTGCCAAAAGCACCATTTGCATGCATATCGTGTGTTTTGCAGAAAACTGCGTCGCGTCTACCAAAAGATGCATGTGCATGTTTAAAACGCGTTTTGGCACAAATCCATGTGCGGGTGCTAGAAAGAGCAGCATCGGCATGCTTTCACGTCGTTTGGGTAGAAATCCACGTGCGCGTTCTACAAAAAGCACCATTTGATGCATATCGTGTGGTTTTGCAGAAACCTGCGTCCGCGTCTACCAAAAGATGCATGTGCATGATTAAAACGCGTTTTGGCACAAATCCATGTGCGGGTGCTAAAAAGAGCAGCATCGGCATGCTTTTCACGTCGTTTGGTAGAAATCCACGTGCGCGTTCAGCCAAAAGCACCATTTGCATGCATATCGTGTGGTTTTGCAGAAAACTGCGTCCGCGTCTACCAAAAGATGCATGTGCATGCTTAAAACGCGTTTTGGCACAAATCCATGTTCGGGTGCTAAAAAGAGCAGCATCGGCATGCTTTTCACGTCGTTTGGTAGAAATCCACGTGCGCGTTCTGCCAAAAGCACCATTTGCATGCATATCGTGTGGTTTTGCAGAAAACTGCGTCCGCGTCTACCAAAAGATGCATGTGCATGCTTAAAACGCGTTTTGGCACAAATCCATGTGCGGGTGCTAAAAAGAGCAGCATCGGCATGCTTTTCACGTCGTTTGGTAGAAATCCACGTTCGCGTTCTGCCAAAAGCACCATTTGCATGCATATCGTGTGGTTTTGCAGAAAACTGCGTCCGCGTCTACCAAAAGATGCATGTGCATGCTTAAAACGCGTTTTGTCACAAATCCATGTGTGGGTGCTAAAAAGAGCAGCATCGGCATGCTTTTCACTTCGTTTGGTAGAAATCCACGTGCGTGTTCTGCCAAAAGCACCATTTGCGTGCATATCGTGTGGTTTTCCAGAAAACTGCGTCCGCGTCTACCAAAAGATGCATGTGCATGCTTAAAACGCGTTTTGGCACAAATCCATGTGCGGGTGCTAAAAAGAGCAGCATCGGCATGCTTTTCACGTCGTTTGGTAGAAATCCACGTGCGCGTTCTGCCAAAAGCACCATTTGCATGCATATCGTGTGGTTTTGCAGAAAACTGCGTCCGCGTCTACCAAAAGATGCATGTGCATGCTTAAAACGCGTTTTGGCACAAATCCATGTGCGGGTGCTAAAAAGAGCAGCATCGGCATGCTTTTCACGCCGTTTGGTAGAAATCCACGTGCACGTTCTGCCAAAAGCACCATTTGCATGCATATCGTGTGGTTTTGCAGAAAACTGCGTCCGCGTCTACCAAAAGATGCATGTGCATGCTTAAAGCGCGTTTTCGCACAAATCCATGTGCGGGTGCTAAAAAGAGCAGCATCGGCATGCTTTTCACTTCGTTTGGTAGAAATCCACGTGGGCGTTCTGCCAAAAGCACCGTTTGCATGCATATCGTGTGGTTTTGCAGAAAACTGCGTACGCGTCTACCAAAAGATGCGTGTGCATGCTTAAAACCCGTTTTGGCACAAATCCATGTGCGGGTGCTAAAAAAAGCAGCATCGGCATGCTTTTCACGTCGTTTGGTAGAAATCCACGTGCGCGTTCTGCCAAAAGCACCATTTGCATGCATATCGTGTGGTTTTGCAGAAAACTGCGTACGCGTCTACCAAAAGATGCATGTGCATGCTTAAAACGCGTTTTGGCACAAAACAATGTGCGGGTGCTAAAAAGAGCAGCATCGGCATGCTTTTCACGTCGTTTGGTAGAAATCCACGTGCGCGTTCTGCCAAAAGCACCATTTGCATGCATATCGTGTGGTTTTGCAGAAAACTCCGTCCGCGTCTACCAAAAGATGCATGTGCATGCTTAAAAGGCGTTTTGGCACAAATCCATGTGCGGGTGCTAAAAAGAGCAGCATCGGCATGCTTTTCACGTCGTTTGGTAGAAATCCACGCGTGCGTTCTGCCAAAAGCACAATTTGCATGCATATCGTGTGGTTTTGCAGAAAACTGCGTCCGCGTCTACTAAAAGATGCATGTGCATGCTTAAAATGCGTTTTGGCACAAATCCATTTGCGGGTGCTAAAAAGAGCAGCATCGGCATGCTTTTCACGTCGTTTGGTAGAAATCCACGTGCGCGTTCTGCCAAAAGCACCATTTGCATGCATATCGTGTGGTTTTGCAGAAAACTGCGTCCGCGTCTACCAAAAGATGCATGTGCATGCTTAAAGGGCGTTTTGGCACAAATCCATGTGCGGGTGCTAAAAAGAGCAGCATCGGCATGCTTTTCACGTCGTTTGGTAGAAATCCACGCGCGCGTTCTGCCAAAAGCACAATTTGCATGCATATCGTGTGGTTTTGCAGAAAACTGCGTCCGCGTCTACTAAAAGATGCATGTGCATGCTTAAAATGCGTTTTGGCACAAATCCATTTGCGGGTGCTAAAAAGAGCAGCATCGGCATGCTTTTCACGTCGTTTGGTCAAAATCCACGTGCGCGTTCTGCCAAAAGCACCATTTGCATGCATATCGTGTGGTTTTGCAGAAAACTGCGTCCGCGTCTACCAAAAGATGCATGTGCATGTTTAAAACGCGTTTTGGCACAAATCCATGTGCGGGTGCTAGAAAGAGCAGCATCGGCATGCTTTTCACGTCGTTTGGTAGAAATCCACGTGCGCGTTCTGCCAAAAGCACCATTTGCATGCATATCGTGTGGTTTTGCAGAAACCTGCGTCCGCGTCTACCAAAAGATGCATGTGCATGCTTAAAACGCGTTTTGGCACAAATCCATGTGCGGGTGCTAAAAAGAGCAGCATCGGCATGCTTTTCACGTCGTTTGGTAGAAATCCACGTGCGCGTTCTGCCAAAAGCACCATTTGCATGCATATCGTGTGGTTTTTCAGAAAACTGCGTCCGCGTCTACCAAAAGATGCATGTGCATGCTTAAAACGCGTTTTGGCACAAATCCATGTGCGGGTGCTAAAAAGAGCGGCATCGGCATGCTTTTCACGTCGTTTGGTAGAAATCCACGTGCGCGTTCTGCCAAAAGCACCATTTGCATGCATATCGTGTGGTTTTGCAGAAAACTGCGTCCGCGTCTACCAAAAGATGCATGTGCATGCTTAAAACGCGTTTTGGCACAAATCCATGTGCGGGTGCTAAAAAGAGCAGCATCGGCATGCTTTTCACGTCGTTTGGTAGAAATCCACGTGCGCGTTCTGCCAAAAGCACCATTTGCATGCATATCGTGTGGTTTTGCAGAAAACTGCGTCCGCGTCTACCAAAAGATGCATGTGCATGCTTAAAACGCGTTTTGGCACAAATCCATGTGCGGGTGCTAAAAAGAGCAGCATCGGCATGCTTTTCACGTCGTTTGGTAGAAATCCACGTTCGCGTTCTGCCAAAAGCACCATTTGCATGCATATCGTGTGGTTTTTCAGAAAACTGCGTCCGCGTCTACCAAAAGATGCATGTGCATGCTTAAAACGCGTTTTGTCACAAATCCATGTGTGGGTGCTAAAAAGAGCAGCATCGGCATGCTTTTCACTTCGTTTGGTAGAAATCCACGTACGCGTTCTGCCAAAAGCACCATTTGCGTGCATATCGTGTGGTTTTCCAGAAAACTGCGTCCGCGTCTACCAAAAGATGCATGTGCATGCTTAAAACGCGTTTTGGCACAAATCCATGTGCGGGTGCTAAAAATAGCAGCATCGGCATGCTTTTCACGCCGTTTGGTAGAAATCCACGTGCACGTTCTGCCAAAAGCACCATTTGCATGCATATCGTGTGGTTTTGCAGAAAACTGCGTCCGCGTCTACTAAAAGATGCATGTGCATGCTTAAAATGCGTTTTGGCACAAATCCATTTGCGGGTGCTAAAAAGAGCAGCATCGGCATGCTTTTCACGTCGTTTGGTAGAAATCCACGTGCGCGTTCTGCCAAAAGCACCATTTGCATGCATATCGTGTGGTTTTGCAGAAAACTGCGTCCGCGTCTACCAAAAGATGCATGTGCATGTTTAAAACGCGTTTTGGCACAAATCCATGTGCGGGTGCTAGAAAGAGCAGCATCGGCATGCTTTTCACGTCGTTTGGTAGAAATCCACGTGCGCGTTCTGCCAAAAGCACCGTTTGCATGCATATCGTGTGGTTTTGCAGAAAACTGCGTCCGCGTCTACCAAAAGATGCATGTGCATGCTTAAAACCCGTTTTGGCACAAATCCATGTGCGGGTGCTAAAAAAAGCAGCATCGGCATGCGTTTCACGTCGTTTGGTAGAAATCCACGCGCGCGTTCTGCCAAAAGCACCATTTGCATGCATATCGTGTGGTTTTGCAGAAAACTGCGTCCGCGTCTACCAAAAGATGCATGTGCATGCTTAAAACGCGTTTTGGCACAAATCCTTGTGCGGGTGCTAAAAAGAGCAGCATCGGCATGCTTTTCACGTCGTTTGGTAGAAATCCACGTGCGCGTTCTGCCAAAAGCACCATTTGCATGCATATCGTGTGGTTTTGCAGAAAACTGCGTCCGCGTCTACCAAAAGATGCATGTGCATGTTTAAAAGGCGTTTTGGCACAAATCCATGTGCGGGTGCTAAAAAGAGCAGCATCGGCATGCCTTTCACGTCGTTTGGTAGAAATCCACGTGCGCGTTCTGCCAAAAGCACCATTTGCATGCATATCGTGTGGTTTTGCAGAAAACTGCGTCCGCGTCTACCAAAAGATGCATGTGCATGCTTAAAAGGCGTTTTGGCACAAATCCATGTGCGGGTGCTAAAAAGAGCAGCATCGGCATGCTTTTCACGTCGTTTGGTAGAAATCCACGCGCGCGTTCTGCCAAAAGCACAATTTGCATGCATATCGTGTGGTTTTGCAGAAAACTGCGTCTGCGTCTACTAAAAGATGCATGTGCATGCTTAAAATGCGTTTTGGCACAAATCCATTTGCGGGTGCTAAAAAGAGCAGCATCGGCATGCTTTTCACGTCGTTTGGTAGAAATCCACGTGCGCGTTCTGCCAAAAGCACCATTTGCATGCATATCGTGTGGTTTTGCAGAAAACTGCGTCCGCGTGTACTAAAAGATGCATGTGCATGCTTAAAATGCGTTTTGGCACAAATCCATTTGCGGGTGCTAAAAAGAGCAGCATCGGCATGCTTTTCACGTCGTTTGGTAGAAATCCACGTGCGCGTTCAGCCAAAAGCACCATTTGCATGCATATCGTGTGGTTTTGCAGAAAACTGCGTCCGCGTCTACCAAAAGATGCATGTGCATGCTTAAAACGCGTTTTGGCACAAATCCATGTGCGGGTGCTAAAATGAGCAGCATCGGCACGCTTTTCACGTCGTTTGGTAGAAATCCACGTGCGCGTTCTGCCAAAAGCACCATTTGCATGCATATCGTGTGGTTTTGCAGAAACCTGCGTCCGCGTCTACCAAAAGATGCATGTGCATGATTAAAACGCGTTTTGTCACAAATCCATGTGTGGGTGCTAAAAAGAGCAGCATCGGCATGCTTTTCACTTCGTTTGGTAGAAATCCACGTGCGCGTTCTGCCAAAAGCACCATTTGCGTGCATATCGTGTGGTTTTCCAGAAAACTGCGTCCGCGTCTACCAAAAGATGCATGTGCATGCTTAAAACGCGTTTTGGCACAAATCCATGTGCGGGTGCTAAAAAGAGCAGCATCGGCATGCTTTTCACGTCGTTTGGTAGAAATCCACGTGCGCGTTCTGCCAAAAGCACCATTTGCATGCATATCGTGTGGTTTTGCAGAAAACTGCGTCCGCGTCTACCAAAAGATGCATGTGCATGCTTAAAACGCGTTTTGGCACAAATCCATGTGCGGGTGCTAAAAAGAGCAGCATCGGCATGCTTTTCACTTCGTTTGGTAGAAATCCACGAGCGCGTTCTGCCAAAAGCACCGTTTGCATGCATATCGTGTGGTTTTGCAGAAAACTGCGTCCGCGTCTACCAAAAGATGCATGTGCATGCTTAAAACCCGTTTTGGCACAAATCCATGTGCGGGTGCTAAAAAAAGCAGCATCGGCATGCGTTTCACGTCGTTTGGTAGAAATCCACGTGCGCGTTCTGCCAAAAGCACCATTTGCATGCATATCGTGTGGTTTTGCAGAAAACTGCGTCCGCGTCTACCAAAAGATGCATGTGCATGCTTAAAACGCGTTTTGGCACAAATCCTTGTGCGGGTGCTAAAAAGAGCAGCATCGGCATGCTTTTCACGTCGTTTGGTAGAAATCCACGTGCGCGTTCTGCCAAAAGCACCATTTGCATGCATATCGTGTGGTTTTGCAGAAACCTGCGTCCGCGTCTACCAAAAGATGCATGTGCATGATTAAAACGCGTTTTGGCACAAATCCATGTGCGGGTGCTAAAAAGAGCAGCATCGGCATGCTTTTCACGTCGTTTGGTAGAAATCCACGCGCGCGTTCTGCCAAAAGCACAATTAGCATGCATATCGTGTGGTTTTGCAGAAAACTGCGTCCGCGTCTACTAAAAGATGCATGTGCATGCTTAAAATGCGTTTTGGCACAAATCCATTTGCGGGTGCTAAAAAGAGCAGCATCGGCATGCTTTTCACGTCGTTTGGTAGAAATCCACGTGCGCGTTCTGCCAAAAGCACCATTTGCATGCATATCGTGTGGTTTTGCAGAAAACTGCGTCCGCGTCTACTAAAAGATGCATGTGCATGCTTAAAATGCGTTTTGGCACAAATCCATTTGCGGGTGCTAAAAAGAGCAGCATCGGCATGCTTTTCACGTCGTTTGGTAGAAATCCACGTGCGCGTTCAGCCAAAAGCACCATTTGCATGCATATCGTGTGGTTTTGCAGAAAACTGCGTCCGCGTCTACCAAAAGATGCATGTGCATGCTTAAAACGCGTTTTGGCACAAATCCATGTGCGGGTGCTAAAAAGAGCAGCATCGGCACGCTTTTCACGTCGTTTGGTAGAAATCCACGTGCGCGTTCTGCCAAAAGCACCATTTGCATGCATATCGTGTGGTTTTGCAGAAACCTGCGTCCGCGTCTACCAAAAGATGCATGTGCATGATTAAAACGCGTTTTGTCACAAATCCATGTGTGGGTGCTAAAAAGAGCAGCATCGGCATGCTTTTCACTTCGTTTGGTAGAAATCCACGTGCGCGTTCTGCCAAAAGCACCATTTGCGTGCATATCGTGTGGTTTTCCAGAAAACTGCGTCCGCGTCTACCAAAAGATGCATGTGCATGCTTAAAACGCGTTTTGGCACAAATCCATGTGCGGGTGCTAAAAAGAGCAGCATCGGCATGCTTTTCACGTCGTTTGGTAGAAATCCACGTGCGCGTTCTGCCAAAAGCACCATTTGCATGCATATCGTGTGGTTTTGCAGAAAACTGCGTCCGCGTCTACCAAAAGATGCATGTGCATGCTTAAAACGCGTTTTGGCACAAATCCATGTGCGGGTGCTAAAAAGAGCAGCATCGGCATGCTTTTCACTTCGTTTGGTAGAAATCCACGAGCGCGTTCTGCCAAAAGCACCGTTTGCATGCATATCGTGTGGTTTTGCAGAAAACTGCGTCCGCGTCTACCAAAAGATGCATGTGCATGCTTAAAACCCGTTTTGGCACAAATCCATGTGCGGGTGCTAAAAAAAGCAGCATCGGCATGCGTTTCACGTCGTTTGGTAGAAATCCACGTGCGCGTTCTGCCAAAAGCACCATTTGCATGCATATCGTGTGGTTTTGCAGAAACTGCGTCCGCGTCTACCAAAAGATGCATGTGCATGCTTAAAACGCGTTTTGGCACAAATCCATGTGTGGGTGCTAAAAAGAGCAGCATCGGCATGCTTTTCACTTCGTTTGGTAGAAATCCACGTGCGTGTTCTGCCAAAAGCACCATTTGCGTGCATATCGTGTGGTTTTCCAGAAAACTGCGTCCGCGTCTACCAAAAGATGCATGTGCATGCTTAAAACGCGTTTTGGCACAAATCCATGTGCGGGTGCTAAAAAGAGCAGCATCGGCATGCTTTTCACGTCGTTTGGTAGAAATCCACGTGCGCGTTCTGCCAAAAGCACCATTTGCATGCATATCGTGTGGTTTTGCAGAAAACTGCGTCCGCGTCTACCAAAAGATGCATGTGCATGCTTAAAACGCGTTTTGGCACAAATCCATGTGCGGGTGCTAAAAAGAGCAGCATCGGCATGCTTTTCACTTCGTTTGGTAGAAATCCACGAGCGCGTTCTGCCAAAAGCACCGTTTGCATGCATATCGTGTGGTTTTGCAGAAAACTGCGTCCGCGTCTACCAAAAGATGCATGTGCATGCTTAAAACCCGTTTTGGCACAAATCCATGTGCGGGTGCTAAAAAAAGCAGCATCGGCATGCGTTTCACGTCGTTTGGTAGAAATCCACGTGCGCGTTCTGCCAAAAGCACCATTTGCATGCATATCGTGTGGTTTTGCAGAAAACTGCGTCCGCGTCTACCAAAAGATGCATGTGCATGCTTAAAACGCGTTTTGGCACAAATCCATGTGTGGGTGCTAAAAAGAGCAGCATCGGCATGCTTTTCACTTCGTTTGGTAGAAATCCACGTGCGTGTTCTGCCAAAAGCACCATTTGCGTGCATATCGTGTGGTTTTCCAGAAAACTGCGTCCGCGTCTACCAAAAGATGCATGTGCATGCTTAAAACGCGTTTTGGCACAAATCCATGTGCGGGTGCTAAAAAGAGCAGCATCGGCATGCTTTTCACGTCGTTTGGTAGAAATCCACGTGCGCGTTCTGCCAAAAGCACCATTTGCATGCATATCGTGTGGTTTTGCAGAAAACTGCGTCCGCGTCTACCAAAAGATGCATGTGCATGCTTAAAACGCGTTTTGGCACAAATCCATGTGCGGGTGCTAAAAAGAGCAGCATCGGCATGCTTTTCACGCCGTTTGGTAGAAATCCACGTGCACGTTCTGCCAAAAGCACCATTTGCATGCATATCGTGTGGTTTTGCAGAAAACTGCGTCCGCGTCTACCAAAAGATGCATGTGCATGCTTAAAGCGCGTTTTCGCACAAATCCATGTGCGGGTGCTAAAAAGAGCAGCATCGGCATGCTTTTCACTTCGTTTGGTAGAAATCCACGTGGGCGTTCTGCCAAAAGCACCGTTTGCATGCATATCGTGTGGTTTTGCAGAAAACTGCGTACGCGTCTACCAAAAGATGCATGTGCATGCTTAAAACCCGTTTTGGCACAAATCCATGTGCGGGTGCTAAAAAAAGCAGCATCGGCATGCTTTTCACGTCGTTTGGTAGAAATCCACGTGCGCGTTCTGCCAAAAGCACCATTTGCATGCATATCGTGTGGTTTTGCAGAAAACTGCGTACGCGTCTACCAAAAGATGCATGTGCATGCTTAAAACGCGTTTTGGCACAAAACAATGTGCGGGTGCTAAAAAGAGCAGCATCGGCATGCTTTTCACGTCGTTTGGTAGAAATGCACGTGCGCGTTCTGCCAAAAGCACCATTTGCATGCATATCGTGTGGTTTTGCAGAAAACTGCGTCCGCGTCTACCAAAAGATGCATGTGCATGCTTAAAAGGCGTTTTGGCACAAATCCATGTGCGGGTGCTAAAAAGAGCAGCATCGGCATGCTTTTCACGTCGTTTGGTAGAAATCCACGCGTGCGTTCTGCCAAAAGCACAATTTGCATGCATATCGTGTGGTTTTGCAGAAAACTGCGTCCGCGTCTACTAAAAGATGCATGTGCATGCTTAAAATGCGTTTTGGCACAAATCCATTTGCGGGTGCTAAAAAGAGCAGCATCGGCATGCTTTTCACGTCGTTTGCTAGAAATCCACGTGCGCGTTCTGCCAAAAGCACCATTTGCATGCATATCGTGTGGTTTTGCAGAAAACTGCGTCCGCGTCTACCAAAAGATGCATGTGCATGCTTAAAGGGCGTTTTGGCACAAATCCATGTGCGGGTGCTAAAAAGAGCAGCATCGGCATGCTTTCACGTCGTTTGGTAGAAATCCACGCGCGCGTTCTGCCAAAAGCACAATTTGCATGCATATCGTGTGGTTTTGCAGAAAACTGCGTCCGCGTCTACTAAAAGATGCATGTGCATGCTTAAAATGCGTTTTGGCACAAATCCATTTGCGGGTGCTAAAAAGAGCAGCATCGGCATGCTTTTCACGTCGTTTGGTAGAAATCCACGTGCGCGTTCTGCCAAAAGCACCATTTGCATGCATATCGTGTGGTTTTGCAGAAAACTGCGTCCGCGTCTACCAAAAGATGCATGTGCATGTTTAAAACGCGTTTTGGCACAAATCCATGTGCGGGTGCTAGAAAGAGCAGCATCGGCATGCTTTTCACGTCGTTTGGTAGAAATCCACGTGCGCGTTCTGC
Organism: Dermacentor variabilis; assembly: GCF_050947875.1. Lineage (NCBI taxonomy): Eukaryota > Metazoa > Arthropoda > Arachnida > Ixodida > Ixodidae > Dermacentor > Dermacentor variabilis. Next base: position 15,743 of record NW_027460294.1, on the reverse strand, counting down.
CAAAAGCACCATTTGCATGCATATCGTGTGGTTTTGCAGAAACCTGCGTCCGCGTCTACCAAAAGATGCATGTGCATGCTTAAAACGCGTTTTGGCACAAATCCATGTGCGGGTGCTAAAAAGAGCAGCATCGGCATGCTTTTCACGTCGTTTGGTAGAAATCCACGTGCGCGTTCTGCCAAAAGCACCATTTGCATGCATATCGTGTGGTTTTTCAGAAAACTGCGTCCGCGTCTACCAAAAGATGCATGTGCATGCTTAAAACGCGTTTTGGCACAAATCCATGTGCGGGTGCTAAAAAGAGCAGCATCGGCATGCTTTTCACGTCGTTTGGTAGAAATCCACGTGCGCGTTCTGCCAAAAGCACCATTTGCATGCATATCGTGTGGTTTTGCAGAAAACTGCGTCCGCGTCTACCAAAGGATGCATGTGCATGCTTAAAACGCGTTTTGGCACAAATCCATGTGCGGGTGCTAAAAAGAGCAGCATCGGCATGCTTTTCACGTCGTTTGGTAGAAATCCACGTTCGCGTTCTGCCAAAAGCACCATTTGCATGCATATCGTGTGGTTTTTCAGAAAACTGCGTCCGCGTCTACCAAAAGATGCATGTGCATGCTTAAAACGCGTTTTGTCACAAATCCATGTGTGGGTGCTAAAAAGAGCAGCATCGGCATGCTTTTCACTTCGTTTGGTAGAAATCCACGTACGCGTTCTGCCAAAAGCACCATTTGCGTGCATATCGTGTGGTTTTCCAGAAAACTGCGTCCGCGTCTACCAAAAGATGCATGTGCATGCTTAAAACGCGTTTTGGCACAAATCCATGTGCGGGTGCTAAAAATAGCAGCATCGGCATGCGTTTCACGTCGTTTGGTAGAAATCCACGCGCGCGTTCTGCCAAAAGCACCATTTGCATGCATATCGTGTGGTTTTTCAGAAACCTGCGTCCGCGTCTACCAAAAGATGCATGTGCATGCTTAAAACGCGTTTTGGCACAAATCCATGTGCGGGTGCTAAAAAGAGCAGCATCGGCATGCTTTTCACGTCGTTTGGTAGAAATCCACGTGCGCGTTCTGCCAAAAGCACCATTTGCATGCATATCGTGTGGTTTTTCAGAAAACTGCGTCCGCGTCTACCAAAAGATGCATGTGCATGCTTAAAACGCGTTTTGGCACAAATCCATGTGCGGGTGCTAAAAAGAGCAGCATCGGCATGCTTTTCACGTCGTTTGGTAGAAATCCACGTGCGCGTTCTGCCAAAAGCACCATTTGCATGCATATCGTGTGGTTTTGCAGAAAACTGCGTCCGCGTCTACCAAAAGATGCATGTGCATGCTTAAAACGCGTTTTGGCACAAATCCATGTGCGGGTGCTAAAAAGAGCAGCATCGGCATGCTTTTCACGTCGTTTGGTAGAAATCCACGTTCGCGTTCTGCCAAAAGCACCATTTGCATGCATATCGTGTGGTTTTTCAGAAAACTGCGTCCGCGTCTACCAAAAGATGCATGTGCATGCTTAAAACGCGTTTTGTCACAAATCCATGTGTGGGTGCTAAAAGAGCAGCATCGGCATGCTTTTCACTTCGTTTGGTAGAAATCCACGTACGCGTTCTGCCAAAAGCACCATTTGCGTGCATATCGTGTGGTTTTCCAGAAAACTGCGTCCGCGTCTACCAAAAGATGCATGTGCATGCTTAAAACGCGTTTTGGCACAAATCCATGTGCGGGTGCTAAAAATAGCAGCATCGGCATGCTTTTCACGCCGTTTGGTAGAAATCCACGTGCACGTTCTGCCAAAAGCACCATTTGCATGCATATCGTGTGGTTTTGCAGAAAACTGCGTCCGCGTCTACTAAAAGATGCATGTGCATGCTTAAAATGCGTTTTGGCACAAATCCATTGCGGGTGCTAAAAAGAGCAGCATCGGCATGCTTTTCACGTCGTTTGGTAGAAATCCACGTGCGCGTTCTGCCAAAAGCACCATTTGCATGCATATCGTGTGGTTTTGCAGAAAACTGCGTCCGCGTCTACCAAAAGATGCATGTGCATGTTTAAAACGCGTTTTGGCACAAATCCATGTGCGGGTGCTAGAAAGAGCAGCATCGGCATGCTTTTCACGTCGTTTGGTAGAAATCCACGTGCGCGTTCTGCCAAAAGCACCGTTTGCATGCATATCGTGTGGTTTTGCAGAAAACTGCGTCCGCGTCTACCAAAAGATGCATGTGCATGCTTAAAACCCGTTTTGGCACAAATCCATGTGCGGGTGCTAAAAAAGCAGCATCGGCATGCGTTTCACGTCGTTTGGTAGAAATCCACGTGCGCGTTCTGCCAAAAGCACCATTTGCATGCATATCGTGTGGTTTTGCAGAAAACTGCGTCCGCGTCTACCAAAAGATGCATGTGCATGCTTAAAACGCGTTTTGGCACAAATCCTTGTGCGGGTGCTAAAAAGAGCAGCATCGGCATGCTTTTCACGTCGTTTGGTAGAAATCCACGTGCGCGTTCTGCCAAAAGCACCATTTGCATGCATATCGTGTGGTTTTGCAGAAAACTGCGTCCGCGTCTACCAAAAGATGCATGTGCATGTTTAAAAGGCGTTTTGGCACAAATCCATGTGCGGGTGCTAAAAAGAGCAGCATCGGCATGCCTTTCACGTCGTTTGGTAGAAATCCACGTGCGCGTTTCTGCCAAAAGCACCATTTGCATGCATATCGTGTGGTTTTGCAGAAAACTGCGTCCGCGTCTACCAAAAGATGCATGTGCATGCTTAAAAGGCGTTTTGGCACAAATCCATGTGCGGGTGCTAAAAAGAGCAGCATCGGCATGCTTTTCACGTCGTTTGGTAGAAATCCACGCGCGCGTTCTGCCAAAAGCACAATTTGCATGCATATCGTGTGGTTTTGCAGAAAACTGCGTCTGCGTCTACTAAAAGATGCATGTGCATGCTTAAAATGCGTTTTGGCACAAATCCATTTGCGGGTGCTAAAAAGAGCAGCATCGGCATGCTTTTCACGTCGTTTGGTAGAAATCCACGTGCGCGTTCTGCCAAAAGCACCATTTGCATGCATATCGTGTGGTTTTGCGGAAAACTGCGTCCGCGTCTACCAAAAGATGCATGTGCATGTTTAAAACGCGTTTTGGCACAAATCCATGTGCGGGTGCTAGAAAGAGCAGCATCGGCATGCTTTCACGTCGTTTGGTAGAAATCCACGTGCGCGTTCTGCAAAAAGCACCATTTGCATGCATATCGTGTGGTTTTGCAGAAACCTGCGTCCGCGTCTACCAAAAGATGCATGTGCATGATTAAAACGCGTTTTGGCACAAATCCATGTGCGGGTGCTAAAAAGAGCAGCATCGGCATGCTTTTCACGTCGTTTGGTAGAAATCCACGCGCGCGTTCTGCCAAAAGCACAATTTGCATGCATATCGTGTGGTTTTGCAGAAAACTGCGTCCGCGTCTACTAAAAGATGCATGTGCATGCTTAAAATGCGTTTTGGCACAAATCCATTTGCGGGTGCTAAAAGAGCAGCATCGGCATGCTTTTCACGTCGTTTGGTAGAAATCCACGTGCGCGTTCTGCCAAAAGCACCATTTGCATGCATATCGTGTGGTTTTGCAGAAAACTGCGTCCGCGTGTACTAAAAGATGCATGTGCATGCTTAAAATGCGTTTTGGCACAAATCCATTTGCGGGTGCTAAAAAGAGCAGCATCGGCATGCTTTTCACGTCGTTTGGTAGAAATCCACGTGCGCGTTCAGCCAAAAGCACCATTTGCATGCATATCGTGTGGTTTTGCAGAAAACTGCGTCCGCGTCTACCAAAAGATGCATGTGCATGCTTAAAACGCGTTTTGGCACAAATCCATGTGCGGGTGCTAAAATGAGCAGCATCGGCACGCTTTTCACGTCGTTTGGTAGAAATCCACGTGCGCGTTCTGCCAAAAGCACCATTTGCATGCATATCGTGTGGTTTTGCAGAAACCTGCGTCCGCGTCTACCAAAAGATGCATGTGCATGATTAAAACGCGTTTTGTCACAAATCCATGTGTGGGTGCTAAAAAGAGCAGCATCGGCATGCTTTTCACTTCGTTTGGTAGAAATCCACGTGCGCGTTCTGCCAAAAGCACCATTTGCGTGCATATCGTGTGGTTTTCCAGAAAACTGCGTCCGCGTCTACCAAAAGATGCATGTGCATGCTTAAAACGCGTTTTGGCACAAATCCATGTGCGGGTGCTAAAAAGAGCAGCATCGGCATGCTTTTCACGTCGTTTGGTAGAAATCCACGTGCGCGTTCTGCCAAAAGCACCATTTGCATGCATATCGTGTGGTTTTGCAGAAAACTGCGTCCGCGTCTACCAAAAGATGCATGTGCATGCTTAAAACGCGTTTTGGCACAAATCCATGTGCGGGTGCTAAAAAGAGCAGCATCGGCATGCTTTTCACTTCGTTTGGTAGAAATCCACGAGCGCGTTCTGCCAAAAGCACCGTTTGCATGCATATCGTGTGGTTTTGCAGAAAACTGCGTCCGCGTCTACCAAAAGATGCATGTGCATGCTTAAAACCCGTTTTGGCACAAATCCATGTGCGGGTGCTAAAAAAAGCAGCATCGGCATGCGTTTCACGTCGTTTGGTAGAAATCCACGTGCGCGTTCTGCCAAAAGCACCATTTGCATGCATATCGTGTGGTTTTGCAGAAAACTGCGTCCGCGTCTACCAAAAGATGCATGTGCATGCTTAAAACGCGTTTTGGCACAGATCCTTGTGCGGGTGCTAAAAAGAGCAGCATCGGCATGCTTTTCACGTCGTTTGGTAGAAATCCACGTGCGCGTTCTGCCAAAAGCACCATTTGCATGCATATCGTGTGGTTTTGCAGAAAACTGCGTCCGCGTCTACCAAAAGATGCATGTGCATGTTTAAAACGCGTTTTGGCACAAATCCATGTGCGGGTGCTAGAAAGAGCAGCATCGGCATGCTTTTCACGTCGTTTGGTAGAAATCCACGTGCGCGTTCTGCCAAAAGCACCATTTGCATGCATATCGTGTGGTTTTGCAGAAAACTGCGTCCGCGTCTACTAAAAGATGCATGTGCATGCTTAAAATGCGTTTTGGCACAAATCCATTTGCGGGTGCTAAAAAGAGCAGCATCGGCATGCTTTTCACGTCGTTTGGTAGAAATCCACGTGCGCGTTCAGCCAAAAGCACCATTTGCATGCATATCGTGTGGTTTTGCAGAAAACTGCGTCCGCGTCTACCAAAAGATGCATGTGCATGCTTAAAACGCGTTTTGGCACAAATCCATGTGCGGGTGCTAAAAAGAGCAGCATCGGCACGCTTTTCACGTCGTTTGGTAGAAATCCACGTGCGCGTTCTGCCAAAAGCACCATTTGCATGCATATCGTGTGGTTTTGCAGAAACCTGCGTCCGCGTCTACCAAAAGATGCATGTGCATGATTAAAACGCGTTTTGTCACAAATCCATGTGTGGGTGCTAAAAAGAGCAGCATCGGCATGCTTTTCACTTCGTTTGGTAGAAATCCACGTGCGCGTTCTGCCAAAAGCACCATTTGCGTGCATATCGTGTGGTTTTCCAGAAAACTGCGTCCGCGTCTACCAAAAGATGCATGTGCATGCTTAAAACGCGTTTTGGCACAAATCCATGTGCGGGTGCTAAAAAGAGCAGCATCGGCATGCTTTTCACGTCGTTTGGTAGAAATCCACGTGCGCGTTCTGCCAAAAGCACCATTTGCATGCATATCGTGTGGTTTTGCAGAAAACTGCGTCCGCGTCTACCAAAAGATGCATGTGCATGCTTAAAACGCGTTTTGGCACAAATCCATGTGCGGGTGCTAAAAAGAGCAGCATCGGCATGCTTTTCACTTCGTTTGGTAGAAATCCACGAGCGCGTTCTGCCAAAAGCACCGTTTGCATGCATATCGTGTGGTTTTGCAGAAAACTGCGTCCGCGTCTACCAAAAGATGCATGTGCATGCTTAAAACCCGTTTTGGCACAAATCCATGTGCGGGTGCTAAAAAAAGCAGCATCGGCATGCGTTTCACGTCGTTTGGTAGAAATCCACGTGCGCGTTCTGCCAAAAGCACCATTTGCATGCATATCGTGTGGTTTTGCAGAAAACTGCGTCCGCGTCTACCAAAAGATGCATGTGCATGCTTAAAACGCGTTTTGGCACAAATCCTTGTGCGGGTGCTAAAAAGAGCAGCATCGGCATGCTTTTCACGTCGTTTGGTAGAAATCCACGTGCGCGTTCTTCCAAAAGCACCATTTGCATGCATATCGTGTGGTTTTGCAGAAAACTGCGTCCGCGTCTACCAAAAGATGCATGTGCATGTTTAAAACGCGTTTTGGCACAAATCCATGTGCGGGTGCTAGAAACAGCAGCATCGGCATGCTTTTCACTTCGTTTGGTAGAAATCCACGTGCGCGTTCTGCCAAAAGCACCATTTGCATGCATATCGTGTGGTTTTGCAGAAACCTGCGTCCGCGTCTACCAAAAGATGCATGTGCATGCTTAAAACGCGTTTTGGCACAAATCCATGTGCGGGTGCTAAAAAGAGCAGCATCGGCATGCTTTTCACGTCGTTTGATAGAAATCCACGTGCGCGTTCTGCCAAAAGCACCATTTGCATGCATATCGTGTGGTTTTGCAGAAAACTGCGTCCGCGTCTACCAAAAGATGCATGTGCATGCTTAAAACGCGTTTTGGCACAAAACCATGTGCGGGTGCTAAAAAGAGCAGCATCGGCATGCTTTTCACGTCGTTGGTAGAAATCCACGTGCGCGTTCTGCCAAAAGCACCATTTGCATGCATATCGTGTGGTTTTGCAGAAAACTGCGTCCCGCGTCTACCAAAAGATGCATGTGCATGCTTAAAACGCGTTTTGGCACAAATCCATGTGCGGGTGCTAAAAAGAGCAGCATCGGCATGCTTTTCACGTCGTTTGGTAGAAATCCACGTTCGCGTTCTGCCAAAAGCACCATTTGCATGCATATCGTGTGGTTTTGCAGAAAACTGCGTCCGCGTCTACCAAAAGATGCATGTGCATGCTTAAAACGCCTTTTCTCACAAATCCATGTGTGGGTGCTAAAAAGAGCAGCATCGGCATGCTTTTCACGTCGTTTGGTAGAAATCCACGTGCGCGTTCTGCCAAAAGCACCATTTGCATGCATATCATGTGGTTTTGCAGAAAACTGTGTCCGCGTCTACCAAAGATGCATGCGCATGCTTAAAACGCGTTTTGGCACAAATCCATGTGCGGGAGCTAAAAAGAGCAGCATCGGCATGCTTTTCACGTCGTTTGGTAGAAATCCACGTGCGCGTTCTGCCAAAAGCACCATTTGCATGCATATCGTGTGGTTTTGCAGAAAACTGCGTCCGCGGCTACCAAAAGATGCATGTGCATGCTTAAACGCGTTTTGGCACAAAACAATGTGCGGGTGCTAAAAAGAGCAGCATCGGCATGCTTTTTACGTCGTTTGGTAGAAATCCACGTGCGCGTTCTGCCAAAAGCACCACTTGCATGCATATCGTGTGGTTTTGCAGAAAACTGCGTCCGCGTCTACCAAAAGATGCATGTGAATGCTTAAAACGCGTTTTGGCACAAATCTATGTGCGGGTGCTAAAAAGTGCAGCATCGGCATGCTTTTCACGTCGGTTGGTAGAAATCCACGTGCGCGTTCTGCCAAAAGCACCATTTGTATGCATATCGTGTGGTTTTGCAGAAAACTGCGTCCGCGTCTACCAAAGATGCATGTGCATGCTTAAAACGCGTTTTGGCACAAATCCATGTGCGGGTGCAAAAAAGAGCAGCATCGGCATGCTTTTCACGTCGTTTGGTAGAAATCCACGTGCGCGTTCTGCCAAAAGCACCATTTGCATGCATATCGTGTGGTTTTGCAGAAAACTGCGTCCGCGTCTACCAAAAGATGCATGTGCATGCTTAAAACGCGTTTTGGCACAAATCCATGTGCGGGTGCTAAAAAGAGCAGCATCGGCATGCTTTTCACGTCGTTTGGTAGAAATCCACGTGCGCGTTCTGACAAAAACACCCTCTGCATGCATATCGTGTGGTTTTGCAGAAAACTGCGTCCGCGTCTAGCAAAACATGCATGTGCATGCTTAAAACGCGTTTTGGCACAAATCCATGTGCGGGTGCTAAAAAGAGCAGCATCGGCATGCTTTTCACGTCGTTTGGTAGAAATCCACGTGCGCGTTCTGCCAAAAGCACCATTTGCATGCATATCGTGTGGTTTTGCAGAAAACTGCGTCCGTGTCTACCAAAAGATGCATGTGCATGCTTAAAACGCGTTTTGGCACAAATCCATGTGCGGGTGCTAAAAAGAGCAGCATCGGCATGCTTTTCACGTCGTTTGGTAGAAATACCCGTGCGCGTTCTGCCAAAAGCACCAATTGCATGCATATCGTGTGGTTTTGCAGAAAACTGCGTCCGCGTCTACCGAAAGATGCATGTGCATGCTTAAAACGCGTTTTGGCACAAATCCATGTGCGGGTGCTAAAAAGAGCAGCATCGGCATGCTTTTCACGTCGTTTAGTACAAATCCACGTGCGCGTTCTGCCAAAAGCACCATTTGCATGCATATCGTGTGGTTTTGCAGAAAACTGCGTCCGTGTCTACCAAAAGATGCATGTGCATGCTTAAAACGCGTTTTGCCACAAATCCATGTGCGGGTGCTAAAAAGAGCAGCATCGGCATGCTTTTCACGTCGTTTGGTAGAAATCTACGTGCGCGTTCTGCCAAAAGCACCATTTGCATGCATATCGTGTGGTTTTGCAGAAAACAGCGTCCGCGTCTACCAAAAGATGCATGTGCATGCTTAAACGCGTTTTGGCACAAATACATGTGCGGGTGCTAAAAAGAGCAGCATCGGCATGCTTTTCACTTCGTTTGGTAGAAATCCACGAGCGCGTTCTGCCAAAAGCACCGTTTGCATGCATATCGTGTGGTTTTGCAGAAAACTGCGTCCGCGTCTACCAAAAGATGCATGTGCATGCTTAAAACCCGTTTTGGCACAAATCCATGTGCGGGTGCTAAAAAAAGCAGCATCGGCATGCGTTTCACGTCGTTTGGTAGAAATCCACGTGCGCGTTCTGCCAAAAGCACCATTTGCATGCATATCGTGTGGTTTTGCAGAAAACTGCGTCCGCGTCTACCAAAAGATGCATGTGCATGCTTAAAACGCGTTTTGGCACAAATCCTTGTGCGGGTGCTAAAAAGAGCAGCATCGGCATGCTTTTCACGTCGTTTGGTAGAAATCCACGTGCGCGTTCTGCCAAAAGCACCATTCGCATGCATATCGTGTGGTTTTGCAGAAAACTGCGTACGCGTCTACCAAAGGATGCATGTGCATGCTTAAAACGCGTTTTGGCACAAAACAATGTGCGGGTGCTAAAAAGAGCAGCATCGGCATGCTTTTCACGTCGTTTGGTAGAAATCCACGTGCGCGTTCTGCAAAAGCACCATTTGCATGCATATCGTGTGGTTTTGCAGAAACTGCGTCCGCGTCTACCAAAAGATGCATGTGCATGCTTAAAAGGCGTTTTGGCACAAATCCATGTGCGGGTGCTAAAAAGAGCACCATCGGCATGCTTTTCACGTCGTTTGGTAGAAATCCACGTGCGCGTTCTGCCAAAAGCACCATTTGCATGCATATCGTGTGGTTTTACAGAAAACTGCGTCCGCGTCTACCAAAAGATGCATGTGCATGTTTAAAACGCGTTTTGGCACAAATCCATGTGCGGGTGCTAGAAACAGCAGCATCGGCATGCTTTTCACGTCGTTTGGTAGAAATCCACGTGCGCGTTCTGCCAAAAGCACCATTTGCATGCATATCGTGTGGTTTTGCAGAAACCTGCGTCCGCGTCTACCAAAAGATGCATGTGCATGCTTAAAACGCGTTTTGGCACAAATCCATGTGCGGGTGCTAAAAAGAGCAGCATCGGCATGCTTTTCACGTCGTTTGATAGAAATCCACGTGCGCGTTCTGCCAAAAGCACCATTTGCATGCATATCGTGTGGTTTTGCAGAAAACTGCGTCCGCGTCTACCAAAGATGCATGTGCATGCTTAAAACGCGTTTTGGCACAAAACCATGTGCGGGTGCTAAAAAGAGCAGTATCGGCATGCTTTTCACGTTGTTTGGTAGAAATCCACGTGCGCGTTCTGCCAAAAGCACCATTTGCATGCATATCGTGTGGTTTTGCAGAAAACTGCGTCCGCGTCTACCAAAAGATGCATGCGCATGCTTAAAACGCGTTTTGGCACAAATCCATGTGCGGGTGCTAAAAAGAGCAGCATCGGCATGCTTTTCACGTCGTTTGGTAGAAATCCACGTTCGCGTTCTGCCAAAAGCACCATTCGCATGCATATCGTGTGGTTTTGCAGAAAACTGCGTCCGCGTCTACCAAAAGATGCATGTGCATGCTTAAAACGCGTTTTCTCACAAATCCATGTGTGGGTGCTAAAAAGAGCAGCATCGGCATGCTTTTCACGTCGTTTGGTAGAAATCCACGTGCGCGTTCTGCCAAAAGCACCATTTGCATGCATATCGTGTGGTTTTGCAGAAAACTGTGTCCGCGTCTACCAAAAGATGCATGCGCATGCTTAAAACGCGTTTTGGCACAAATCCATGTGCGGGAGCTAAAAAGAGCAGCATCGGCATGCTTTTCACGTCGTTTGGTAGAAATCCACGTGCGCGTTCTGCCAAAAGCACCATTTGCATGCATATCGTGTGGTTTTGCAGAAAACTGCGTCCGCGGCTACCAAAAGATGCATGTGCATGCTTAAAACGCGTTTTGGCACAAAACAATGTTCGGGTGCTAAAAAGAGCAGCATCGGCATGCTTTTCACGTCGTTTGGTAGAAATCCACGTGCGCGTTCTGCCAAAAGCACCACTTGCATGCATATCGTGTGGTTTTGCAGAAAACAGCGTCCGCGTCTACCAAAAGATGCATGTGCATGCTTAAACGCGTTTTGGCACAAATACATGTGCGGGTGCTAAAAAGAGCAGCATCGGCATGCTTTTCACTTCGTTTGGTAGAAATCCACGAGTGCGTTCTGCCAAAAGCACCGTTTGCATGCATATCGTGTGGTTTTGCAGAAAACTGCGTCCGCGTCTACCAAAAGATGCATGTGCATGCTTAAAACGCGTTTTGGCACAAATCCTTGTGCGGGTGCTAAAAAGAGCAGCATCGGCATGCTTTTCACGTCGTTTGGTAGAAATCCACGTGCGCGTTCTGCCAAAAGCACCATTCGCATGCATATCGTGTGGTTTTGCAGAAAACTGCGTACGCGTCTACCAAAAGATGCATGTGCATGCTTAAAACGCGTTTTGGCACAAAACAATGTGCGGGTGCTAAAAAGAGCAGCATCGGCATGCTTTTCACGTCGTTTGGTAGAAATGCACGTGCGCGTTCTGCCAAAAGCACCATTTGCATGCATATCGTGTGGTTTTGCAGAAAACTGCGTCCGCGTCTACCAAAAGATGCATGTGCATGCTTAAAAGGCGTTTTGGCACAAATCCATGTGCGGGTGCTAAAAAGAGCAGCATCGGCATGCTTTTCACGTCGTTTGGTAGAAATCCACGTGCGCGTTCTGCCAAAAGCACCATTTGCATGCATATCGTGTGGTTTTGCAGAAAACTGCGTCCGCGTCTACCAAAAGATGCATGTGCATGTTTAAAACGCGTTTTGGCACAAATCCATGTGCGGGTGCTAGAAACAGCAGCATCGGCATGCTTTTCACGTCGTTTGGTAGAAATCCACGTGCGCGTTCTGCCAAAAGCACCATTTGCATGCATATCGTGTGGTTTTGCAGAAAACTGTGTCCGCGTCTACCAAAAGATGCATGCGCATGCTTAAAACGCGTTTTGGCACAAATCCATGTGCGGGAGCTAAAAAGAGCAGCATCGGCATGCTTTTCACGTCGTTTGGTAGAAATCCACGTGCGCGTTCTGCCAAAAGCACCACTTGCATGCATATCGTGTGGTTTTGCAGAAAACTGCGTCCGCGTCTACCAAAAGATGCATGTGAATGCTTAAAACGCGTTTTGGCACAAATCCATGTGCGGGTGCTAAAAAGTACAGCATCGGCATGCTTTTCACGTCGGTTGGTAGAAATCCACGTGCGCGTTCTGCCAAAAGCACCATTTGCATGCATATCGTGTGGTTTTGCAGAAAACTGCGTCCGCGTCTACCAAAAGATGCATGTGCATGCTTAAAACGCGTTTTGGCACAAATCCATGTGCGGGTGCTAAAAAGAGCAGCATCGGCATGCTTTTCACGTCGTTTGGTAGAAATACCCGTGCGCGTTCTGCCAAAAGCACCAATTACATGCATATCGTGTGGTTTTGCAGAAAACTGCGTCCGCGTCTACCAAAAGATGCATGTGCATGCTGAAAACGCGTTTTGGCACAAATCCATGTGCGGGTGCTAAAAAGAGCAGCATCGGCATGCTTTTCACGTCGTTTGGTAGAAATCCACGTGCGCGTTCTGCCAAAAGCACCATTTGCATGCATATCGTGTGGTTTTGCAGAAAACTGCGTCCGCGTCTACCAAAAGATGCATGTGCATGCTTAAAACGCGTTTTGGCACAAATCCATGTGCGGGTGCTAAAAAGAGCAGCATCGGCATGCTTTTCACGTCGTTTGGTACAAATCCACGTGCGCGTTCTGCCAAAAGCACCATTTGCATGCATATCGTGTGGTTTTGCAGAAAACTGCGTCCCGTGTCTACCAAAAGATGCATGTGTATGCTTAAAACGCGTTTTGCCACAAATCCATGTGCGGGTGCTAAAAAGAGCAGCATCGGCATGCTTTTCACGTCGTTTGGTAGAAATCTACGTGCGCGTTCTGCCAAAAGCACCATTTGCATGCATATCGTGTGGTTTTGCAGAAAACAGCGTCCGCGTCTACGAAAAGATGCATGTGCATGCTTAAACGCGTTTTGGCACAAATACATGTGCGGGTGCTAAAAAGAGCAGCATCGGCATGCTTTTCACGTCGTTTGGTAGAAATCCACGTGCGCGTTCTGCCCAAAGCACCATTTGCATGCATATCGTGTGGTTTTGCAGAAAACTGCGTCCGCGTCTACCAAAAGATGCATGTGCATGCTTAAAACGCGTTTTGGCACAAATCCATGTGCGGGTGCTAAAAAGAGCAGCATCGGCATGCTTTTCACGTCGTTTGGTCGAAATCCACGTGCGCGTTCTGCCAAAGCACCATTTGCATGCATATTGTGTGGTTTTGCAGAAAACTGCGTCCGCGTCTACCAAAAGATGCATGTGCATGCTTAAAACGCGTTTTGGCACAAATCCATGTGCGGGTGCTAAAAAGAGCAGCATCGGCATGCTTTTCACGTCGTTTGGTAGAAATCCACGTGCGCGTTCGGCCAAAAGCACCATTTGCATGCATATCGTGTGGTTTTGCACAAAACTGCGTCCGCGTCTACCAAAAGATGCATGTGCATGCTTAAAACGCGTTTTGGCACAAATCCATGTGCGGGTGCTAAAAAGAGCAGCATCGGCATGCTTTTCACGTCGTTTGGTAGAAATCCACGTGCGCGTTCTGCCAAAAGCACCATTTGCATGCATATCGTGTGGTTTTGCAGAAAACTGCGTCCGCGTCTACCAAAAGATGCATATGCATGCTTAAAACGCGTTTTGGCACAAATCCATGTGCGGGTGCTAAAAAGAGCAGCATCGGCATGCTTTTCACGTCGTTTGGTAGAAATCCACGTGCGCGTTCTGCCAAAAGCACCATTTGCATGCATATCGTGTGGTTTTGCAGAAAAGTGCGTCCGCGTCTACCAAAAGATGCATTTGCATGCTTAAAACGAGTTTTGGCACAAATCCATGTGCGGGTGCTAAAAAGAGCAGCATCGGCATGCTTTTCACGTCGTTTGGTAGAAATCCACGTGCGCGTTCTGCCAAAAGCACATTTGCATGCATATCGTGTGGTTTGTAGAAAACTGCGTCCGCGTCTACCAAAGATGCATGTGCATGCTTAAAACGCGTTTTGGCACAAATCCATGTGCGGGTGCTAAAAGAGCAGCATCGACATGCTTTTCACGTCGTTTGGTAGAAATCCACGTGCGCGTTCTGCCAAAAGCACCATTTGCATGCATATCGTGTGGTTTTGCAGAAAACTGCGTCCGCGTCTACCAAAAGATGCATGTGCATGCTTAAAACGCGTTTTGGCACAAATCCATGTGCGGGTGCTAAAAAGAGCAGCATCCGCATGCTTTTCACGTCGTTTGGTAGAAATCCACGTGCGCGTTCTGCCAAAAGCACCATTTGCATGCATATCGTGTGGTTTTGCAGAAAAACTGCGTCCGCGTCTACCAAAAGATGCATATGCATGCTTAAAACGCGTTTTGGCACAAATCCATGTGCGGGTGCTAAAAAGAGCAGCATCGGCATGCTTTTCACGTCGTTTGGTAGAAATCCACGTGCGCGTTCTGCCAAAAGCACCATTTGCATGCATATCGTGTGGTTTTGCAGAAAAGTGCGTCCGCGTCTACCAAAAGATGCATTTGCATGCTTAAAACGAGTTTTGGCACAAATCCATGTGCGGGTGCTAAAAAGAGCAGCATCGGCATGCTTTCACGTCGTTTGGTAGAAATCCAACGTGCGCGTTCTGCCAAAAGCACCATTTGCATGCATATCGTGTGGTTTTGTAGAAAACTGCGTCCGCGTCTACCAAAAGATGCATGTGCATGCTTAAAACGCGTTTTGGCACAAATCCATGTGCGGGTGCTAAAAAGAGCAGCATCGGCATGCTTTTCACGTCGTTTGGTAGAAATCCACGTGCGCGTTCTGCCAAAAGCACCATTTGCATGCATATCATGTGGTTTTGCAGAAAACTGTGTCCGCGTCTACCAAAAGATGCATGCGCATGCTTAAAACGCGTTTTGGCACAAATCCATGTGCGGGAGCTAAAAAGAGCAGCATCGGCATGCTTTTCACGTCGTTTGGTAGAAACCCACGTGCGCGTTCTGCCAAAAGCACCATTTGCATGCATATCGTGTGGTTTTGCAGAAAACTGCGTCCGCGGCTACCAAAAGATGCATGTGCATGCTTAAAACGCGTTTTGGCACAAAACAATGTGCGGGTGCTAAAAAGAGCAGCATCGGCATGCTTTTTACGTCGTTTGGTGGAAATCCACGTGCGCGTTCTGCCAAAAGCACCACTTGCATGCATATCGTGTGGTTTTGCAGAAAACTGCGTCCGCGTCTACCAAAAGATGCATGTGAATGCTTAAAAACGCGTTTTGGCACAAATCTATGTGCGGGTGCTAAAAAGTGCAGCATCGGCATGCTTTTCACGTCGGTTGTAGAAATCCACGTGCGCGTTCTGCCAAAAGCACCATTTGTATGCATATCGTGTGGTTTTGCAGAAAACTGCGTCCGCGTCTACCAAAGATGCATGTGCATGCTTAAAACGCGTTTTGGCACAAATCCATGTGCGGGTGCCAAAAAGAGCAGCATCGGCATGCTTTTCACGTCGTTTGGTAGAAATCCACGTGCGCGTTCTGCCAAAAGCACCATTTGCATGCATATCGTGTGGTTTTGCAGAAAACTGCGTCCGCGTCTACCAAAAGATGCATGTGCATGCTTAAAACGCGTTTTGGCACAAATCCATGTGCGGGTGCTAAAAAGAGCAGCATCGGCATGCTTTTAACGTCGTTTGGTAGAAATCCACGTGCGCGTTCTGACAAAAACA